>NC_051176.1:31940224-32002632 GCF_013339695.2 Rhipicephalus sanguineus
TTAACGAAGCTACATAGCAATACGTGGCGCTGAAGCTTTTTCCAAAATCAATGGTGAAAAATACACCGCAAATTCTTCCTAATTTTGACAGAGCTTGGTTTTCCTTCGAGCGTACGCTGTAAGACTATCGCGTTAAAAACATTCATCCGCCTTAGTCATGACCGCAGTTTTATTTCAAAGAGGCTGTACACTTCGCCCATGCACGGTAGCTCTCTTACGTAACAAATGACGCTAGTAGAAGTGGTGGTCAGTCGTCCCTGAAAATGCTCCCACAGGAACAGGTTGGCTACGATATTAAATGGTTTATGCGACAGATGGCACTAATCGTCTCTTTGGAACTTTCTTGTTTTGCCTGCTCACACAATCACTGCGTTTAATCTCCCCGTCTTTGAATATCGGCAGCTTGTCACAGCTTCACGTGAATGTCTATCTCGCCGGTATCTCCCGGACATGGGAGGCTTGATGTTCGAGCGACGTTGGAGGCTCCATGTACGGTCTGCCCTCGCGGACTTTTCACATGCGAAGGCGTGTGTTATTGACATATAAAGTGTCGCGGTAGTTTTCCGCTGTTGCTACGTTACAATTTCAGATTTCGAAGGATCAAGAAACCCCTATCTCGATTTTACTAATTTTCCGACTTAACGCAATAATAAGAGCGCAGTCATCACTTCGTTAAATCGAGTTTCAACTATAATAACAGAGATACCAAAGGTAAAGGCAGTAGCGTTAACCGGAATAGAAACATATGCTTTGCTTCCCTACAGTAAGGTTAAGGAGAAAGATGGAAAGACGATCACATCATGTTTGCAATGACATTACGACGTTAACATATCAAGAAATTATACAGGTTTATTGAACGCGGAAGTCCGTTGTATAGGCAACTTTTCGACGAGAGAGCTTGTCTTCGTGATGTCTACTGCGTTGATTACTGCAAACAAGACGCGGGCAGTTTAGCTACAGTGACACATTCGTGCTTTAAGAATGCTTTAAGATTGCTTATTTCCACCGCCCACTCACCACGCGCGGCCTCCAGGAGTGGTCAGTGCCTGCGTGAACTCCATGCACCCTCGCCGAAGCCAAGGCCAGGCAACACGTCAGCACCGATACGAGCAATACCGAAGGTACGCAGCAGCGGTGCGTCATCGTGACCCCAGTTGTCCTGCGAGAACAATGAGATTTGTTGACGCAATGTTACTTTCACTTGCAATGTTGCTGCTTGCAATATTACTTTCACTCGGAATGGCTGTTACTACTGAGAAACCTATCCAGTCCCATTCGCGGTTGTTATCTACAAGAACATGTCTGCAACAATAAGTGATTATCACTGATTCTTTGCGAAGGCAGAAAAGAAACTTATGTGGCAGCTAATGACTCACTCTGAGCTAGAGAAATCCAGCCGTGTACACTTCACAGCGGAATGTCGTTATTATCACTTGTATCCTAATATGGCACGGAAAGCGATAGCATAACAGGCAAAAATATTGTGATCATGTGCACCACGACAATACCTTTAACTGCGAGGACTAAAAGCGAGGATGGCTCACGGAGTACTGTGATTGCTCTCATGTTCGGACCAGAACTTTTAAATAATTAATGTGAAAAAGATATAGTATCATAGGCCCGTTTTTCCTGGTATCCGGTGATACGTCTTACAGGAGTACATGGCAGGGGGGATTCTTCAATAGGCTTCTGGGAAGCATTTTGCTTTCTCTTTTGATAACCCGTGCAGCAAGACCCTTTCTGATGCCTATTTACGTTTATATTCTAGATCTAGCGTGCGTCGAGTATCATCGAACTATAGGTGACTGAGTGGTATAATTCGGACCCACATCCTTCCAAGGTTGTGTGTTCAGATCCCACCGACGGAAAATGGGTTTTTCGTTCACTTCAATTCCTTTCAATTTAGGCTGAAAACATTACAGTACCGTTTAGGAAACAACAACTAATGTCCCCAATGCTTTCCTTCGCAGCCCGTAGATTTTCATTAGTTGTGTTTAACGAAGTTAACCCGAAGAATACACCAGGGCACGCGAACGCGGAGGTGCCACTACCAGACACCTAAGTGAAAGCTTAGGGTCGCCTTCCCTTTTTTTTCTTGATGAACTTATTTTGGTTAATCGGTAAAAACAGTTATTGAGTATTCTGCAGTTTGACGACCCAGCTCAGGTCTCTCACGTAGTTGTCAAGGAACGGTATTAAAAAAGCTCATTCAAAATTTGGGCAAATGAATTCTACCAAGTTAAAGTAGAAAATGCGATGTGTTTTGTGTGCCAGAAGTCATTCTGATGTATGCATTAGTTAATTTTGACAACACAAATAAAATCGAATCTCCCAAATGCGCCCCACCTATCTGAATGGCTCTTTAGATGGGCCGGTTGCTGACTTTGTTCTATGCACAACCACACAGTAGATAGAAACGCCGTATCTGAGTATTCTCAGCGCTACAAATACAGTTGAAGTCACCACGGACGTACGGGTCCCACCCGCTTGGCATGCGTCGGTGTCTCAAGCTACAACAGGTCCCAAAATGCGAAAACTCCACTGAATTTCGGCCCTATTTGTGTACGCGGGTCCACAGAGTCTGGCCATGATGTATCATGAAACACGATCGATACATACCAGGGCTGGGCAAAGATACTTTGAAATTGTATCGCGATACGATACAAGATACTCAGGCAAGAAGTATTGGAGATACAGATACAAGATACTGCCACAATAATTGTATCCGATACGATACTTGCCAATTGTATCTTAAGATACTTCGATACACTCTCAAATTTATTATTATAGATCCATATAATGTAGAAGCAAACGCCTATACACGAAAATGACTGCTTGGAAATTTCTTAACTGTGACCTATTTTGTTTCACTTGAATGAAATATCTCTTATTATCTCAAAAGTTTTGCCCTCCTTGCTCAAAGTACATTAGTTTCCTTCCAAAAGAACTTATTGGGGCTTGTTTTAGCTTCTTCACAGGACAACTCTTTATACACTTCGCTGACAGCGGGTCTTGCTTGTCATTTTTGCAATTTATGGGAGTCGCTGCTTAGGTTGCCGACCAGCTCGCGGGTTGCCATATAATCATAGTAACGTCAATAAGAAGCCTTCGCACTACGGCGCAAATACCGGTGTGGACTTTTATCTTCTCCGTAAAAGAGAGTTTGCACAGTGCCGTATATCCGGACAGGTGTACAGCAGTAACAACGCTGGTAGCGACATTTTTTTGTGGGGGGGAGTGGAGGGGGGGGGGGGATCGCATGGTGTATACGGGGCTTGAGACCCTTCGCTAACGGCCCAGACGGCACACATGACCGCCTCCGTCCTATTTGTTTTTATTTTCTAAATAAGTATGTTCGCGAGCTATACAGACATGACTGGTCTCAAGCATTTCTTTCGCGAGAAACATGTGGTCACCATGTGCTGAAACATAACCATGGAACACAAGCTCTATGTTTCAAACCGCGTAGATTTCACTCGTTATGTACATCCGTATCGTTCTTTCTGGTATCTGGATTCAAAATCCCCTTCAGAAATGACCTATATATGAGATATGCCAAAGGCCTCCTTTCAAATGGCAACGTCATTTTGTTCAAGCTCTCTCCGACCCCACCATCTTCACTGTCCCGGCCTTTGGAGCTAAGTTTCACGAGCTGAGTTTGAGACCGCTTGTGTATATGTAGATGACGTAAAACTGCAATGAATTTCCATGTCCTACTTAGCTGCTGGCGTAAGGGATTCTTTGTTGATGTACTCACTAACGTGCAATCTTTTAGCAATTTTTCTTCAACGAGACAACATGTGCAACACAGAAATGTCTCAGTCGTATTGTACAGGTGCACAAAGCGTCGCAGGACACCACCGCTATTCGCGCTATTGCGTTTATAGCTCCCATTACGTGGCGATTAGTAATACGAAAAATATTTAACAAGGCCTAAAACAGGAAAACAAATATAAGTAAAGCAGAGAGGTGGTTTTGTATGAAACATTCACATTGAATGAGTACACTGCAGAAACACAATACACACGGCGCCCAATAGCTATGGGCATCAAGTATCTTGGGCTTACCTGTTGAGAAAATAGAAAATTCAGTGCCTATGGAAAATTGCCTCAAACAGCTCGTCGGGACGCTCTTGTGTAAAACGAAGCATTCGGTATAACAGCGTTTCTTGAATCCCCTTCCTAACATCTTTAAGATGGCTTCTAATGATTTCCATTATTATAATGCAAACTCAATTTCGCCATTTTCTTAAGCGGTAAGCGAAATATTTTGTACTGTATACTCAAGGCACACCCACATCATAATATATTTGTTTTCAAAATCGCCTTGGCAACGTGTAAATATGTAAACAGTAGTAGAAATAAAGCAGTTAGAAGAGTAAAGCAGAAATCCTATTTTGGGAGCGCGTTACAAAAGACATACTGCGGTGACCAGAGCGGGAAAACAGTGCAGAGACCTCGGTAATGTATGTGATGCAAAATGACAGCTAAGAAAGCACTTCTGCTAATAATCAAATTATGATTTCATAAATTCTTCGAATAAATGTAGATGGAAGTGAAAAATACGGTACGCCAATATATTTTCTGTTAGGTAACCGCTTGCTCTATTAGGTCTAGCATCAGTACCAGTGGTGCTAAAGTTGTTAGAATCTTATTTGTATATAAGTTAACTCATTGCATGCAAGTCAAACCTACATCCACGAGATCCTTCAAATCGCTGATATGTAAAATCCACGCGACGCAAAACAACCCCCATGCTTGCACGCATCGTATTTTGTTACGGAGCAAGACGCAAGCGAATCTTCAATAACGACACTGTAACATCATCAAAATCTGCACGATAGACGCCGCACTCTGTGGAGTACGCTGCACAGGACAGTGGCTAAGAGCAAGTGTCGCGGCGTTGGCACAATTAAAAGGAAAAGAAATCGAGAAAACAAAGGGTACGTGGGCAGGGAGTAGACGTCCGCGTGCTTGCCTTCCTGATCTCGTACCGTCACTGGATGACTCTGGCTTAAAAATAAAATAACCTTACTGCCCTTGGACTTATTCAGATCGCTTAGGGGCACCAGTATCAGTTTGAGAAGCGGAGCTTGGCCAACGATTATTGTTTCGCCCGGTTGTGTTGCAATAGATGTATCTTGTATCTTAAGATACACGATACATTATCGAATGTATCGGAAATACAGATACGGATACTCGTCTTTCGAGACGTATCGCGATACAGATACAAGATACCCATAGAGTATCTAAGATAGTATCTAAGATACATGTATCTTCGATACTGCCCAGCACTGATACATACAAGCCCTTATACAGATTAATGGATTAATGGGCTTTGGACTTTATTACATTAATCACCAATGCGACGGGCTGCTGTAGAGACAGGATCCCTGAGACAATACAGCGGGTCTAGTGCTGCCGTAAAACCAGAAATACTTGTTTCTGGTGTTTATTTGTGCGTCGTGTGCTGCCAGCAAATAATACACCATCAAAAAATTAGCGCATAGGCTTAGCATCCTTAAAGAGTATTACTCAGCTTTCCTATGCAATAACGTAGAATGGCGATTTGGCCACACTTTATGAGGATATAAACTAAGCTAGCTTTTGATGTAGTCATCTACAGCAGAAACGTTCTTTAGGATATTGAGCAGTACCTGTGTTCACAAAATGCTCTCACGCTAAAATAGTTTGTAAAAGATGATTTCAACACATATCCTTAGGCCGATGATGTGCGTAGCGAATGAAGCAACCGCTATAAAAGGCCGCTACGAACTCAACTCATGTTGCTTGAATGGGCCTTGACGCTTTTTGTGATTTGATCTTCTTTGTAATGAGAAAAAGAGTAGCGGCCCGCTAACACTACAACATAGATATAAATCCCAGTTATTAGTACTATTACATTAGTTTATTTTACAAGGAACATAATGCGCTCTCCGATTTCAAGATTAAAAAAGATATTCTCCACGAGATTATATTTCACTTTTAGCTAAAAGTGTCTTAACGATCACATCGGTGTCGGTCACTGCCGGGGGCTCCAAGTTCAAAAGTTTGTAAATGATGTTACTGAGCTGTGCCAACCACAATTCCTACTGAAGCATATGCGAACGCCTCCTTCACGGGTGCTACAAAACCGAGCATTTGCTTAGAAGCATTTGGTCATATACCAGCGCGAGCAATATAAGGAACGTAAACAATATCAGCGACTAAAGAATACAGCTGCTTTAAACATGTTCTAAAATAATTTATGCGCAAGAACAGAAAGAAAACAAAACACGAACAGGACAACACAACCTAACCGCGATATCAGGGATTACAAGCATTCTCAATGCTCACGAAGAATAGCAGTACAACAATAGCAAAAAAAAAAAAAAAATGACAGGTGGATCCAGGGGCATAGATTAGTATTCACGCACCTTCCACTTGAGGCCGATAGCAAACGCTGGCCTGAAGCCCGCTACTTGCATTTTTACGCTGGCAGAATCAGCGCGTTGCATTTTTGTTTATGCTTATTTTTCCTGGTCAGCTTATTTTAAACGTATCCTCACATAAACGCTGGCGTTCAGTATGACACGTACGTTGCACTTTCAGTAATTAACGTACAACAGAATCAAGGAGTGCAAGGCACATCGATGTTCACTGAAACCTCTTGGTCATGGGGTAATTATAGCTAGAACGCGGGCTCGTGTTCTCTGTTTACATATCCGCGACTACAGCAATCAGAATTCCTGAACACCGAGGCGTTGTTTTTCCTACCGCGGACGCTATTTTCTAGAAGTAACAAGAATGGTGCTTTCATTTTTATACTTTCTGCGGCAGTATTTGCTACTGTTCGCGTTTGAGTGATAGGTATTACTTGGTGTTAGCACCTGCGCATAACTGTAAAGTATCTTTTCACTTGAGTCGATTTAAGTAGTAAAAAAAAGCCGATGCACTACTCACACGACTGTCGCTCGGTACTCGAATGGAGGGAAGAAATCCAGCCCGAACGCACGCTGCCGACGAGCGCAGATTACTTATCACAGCGCCGATTGACTCCCGAGAAAGTGGCAGGCGAGAGCGATATGGCGAGCGCGTGACGGATGTCCTACGTGGTGTAGAGGGTTGATGTGCCGGAGAGTAGAGTGTTTGTCGGTAACTCAAAACCCGAGCGCGGATGTTGTAGGACGAGTGCCCCGTGCTTGAAATTTCCAGCTGGCAGTTTCAAACGGGAGGCGCGCGGGCTTCAGACCGGCCAAAGAGCACTCGCCATATGTCGCGAGTGTGAGGTGGCAAAGTTCCTCGAAATTATCGTGAACGCATCACTCTGACGAACTCTAGTAGCAGGAGAGAAGGATGGTGGTGGAGATACCTTAAATAGAAAAATAAAAGAGAAAAATACGCCGACTTGAGTGTATGCCTCATAGTGCGGATACCTAAAGAAAAGGGAACATGAAAAGTCATGTGCGAATAAAAGAATATGGGAAGAAATGCAGATTCAAATGAAAAAATGTGGACTTAGCTGGTACAGATTTATGATAAAAGAAGCTACGCGTGCAGACAAGGGCACTAAAGAAGAGATCCGAGCAACGCAAACGGCGTTTGCGTCGTTCTGATCTCTTCTTTTGCGTCCTTGTCTGCACGCGTACCTTCTTTTTTCAAAAAATCTTAGTTTTGGAGATCAAGGTGAATACGAAGATAAAAATTTGATGCTGAATGTCCTAAGCAACATGAACATGAAGAATAATATTAAGTTGAATACACATGCCGGAGAATGGCGCTAGAAAGTGCGAACAAATTAAAAGAGAAACTGACAAGTTCTTAGTAAAGGCACGCACATTTTGTATTATGTGTGAGGCTAACTACTGGGCAATTCACACGCCACAGTAGGGCTTTTCCATCAGAAAAAGTTGAGCTAGTTGACATACATCCATGTTAGAAAATCTCAGGTGTTCGTGTGGCCTGTTTCGCTTTTCCTGTGAACCTCTCTTCACGCCAATTTGTTTTACGGGAGTTTCGTGTTATATTATTAACTGAGTTTTTTTTTATTATCCACTTGAAAAGGCTACAACACGTTCACTTTTCCGCACCAGCTGCTTGTGTCTTTTCAACCTCCTCTGTCTGCCATTGGCGACTATCTCGTTTGCTAAAATAAATTTTAACCTAAGCAGTTCATGAGATCTTACAGGCTCCGAAAAATATTATATGCCTGTTCTTTCGATACTCGAAGTCGATTGCCAGGTAGGGCACAAAGTAGGCTGAGTTGCCCCTGTTGTTGGATTACATATGCGAAATTATGTTAACACGAAAGTGTTTTATGCCGGAGTCTACCATGGCTCCACTGACCTATTTCCGTCACGGATATGACGTTGTAAAATATAAAGACTAACAGATGGCAAAGAAAAAAACTAGAAGTTCCGTCATCGGGAGTCGAACTTACGACCGCTTGATCCGCAGCGCGAAACAATTAGGCCACAGACGGCACGTTGTTCGCCATGCTAACGGCGAGCTATTTATATACACCAGTTGCCGGTGGCGGTACTCAGAGATCGGAGGTACATCAGCGTGTTTTCGTTATCACTAGCGAGATGGCGTGAAGGGCTGGAAGGGCGCACTTTAAAGATCGACGCCCCACGCGTCGCGATGAGTGCGCGCCTCTACAGGGCGTGGTTGCTCGTGCGCGCGCTTCTCTCTTGATGGCGGTGGTTTGTACATCTTGTGCTTTCACCGCAAGCTTGCGTTGAGAGCACGAAGGTCACTTCGCTCACTGCAGCGGCCACTTTTGCGAAAGGAGCGCGCTGCTCACACAAAAGTAAGTTACAACTGTGACAGTTCGCGCTCATCTTGTGTATGTTCGTTCCGTGCGTCCTTTCTGCTTGAGCAGCGCGTTGGCAGTTTTGAGCTGCTTGCCGTTCTTCGCGTGACATTACAATTGGTTGCTACAGCGTTCATTCCTTCGCCGTTGGGGCGAAAGAATGCCCAACAAACGCTCAACTACGTCTGTAAGGACACCTTTCACTTTCGTGTTATACTGATTCCTATGACAGAGGGATCAGTCATGTTTTTTTTTAAATTCAACCGCTAATAGGAACGCCAAGCTGTAAACGAGAATCAATTTAGGGGCTCGTGTTTTGCAACGCAGCCCGTGTACATACTCCGGCAACTGCCAGAATGTAGATGTCCACAGAGACTATTGGCCTTTCCCACGCGTCTTAAAATTCAGAAAACGAGCTATCACAGACAGTCAGCACCCTGTTCTGCGGGGCTATATCCAGTTTCAATAACCGTTTTTCCAGACGTGCTCGGTGGCGAAAGATTAAAAGAAACCAAGACAATAGTTTTATCTATCACTATTCTTTCTGTTATTATCGTTGTGATATCTACTACCCCATTGGGTGAGTTTGCTCGAGAGGAGCGTGGGAACCGTATAACCTTATCGGCACAGAGGCAAAGCACACAAGCACGCAGGCGAAGGGGAATGCAGAGCACTGGCCAGGATAGGCACGGTTACGGAATTCACGTAATCGTGCTTGTAAAAGGTACTCTGAAAGAAGTGGTTAAACGTCACCGTACTGAAGAAAACATTTTCCTAGTCCTCTTCCGCACTTCATCTGCGAAAAGGTGCGGTTACAATTTGTGACCAAAATAAACTTTTCGAGCGCTGAGGGGTCCCTTAGCCGGCCACTTCTCTTTGCCTGTGCGCACAGCTATGCAAAGGCAATTCAATTATTTTGGGTATAAACTGTGTTATTATACAACCTTATCGTGATGCTGAAAGGGCCCCTCACCAGGCCACATAGCAAATTCTAGTTAGACGCTGGAAGTCGTTGTGTGCCGAATGAAGGGCATTATGCCGCAAGAATGTTTCAAATCGGTTCATTACGAGCTGAGAAAAAAATTGGGGGACAGCTAAGATTCGCCTTGAAGAGTTGAACACGATAGCGAAATCCGGCCCCTAGTGCGCACTTCAACCACTAAGTGCATACTTATTAATGTGTGTTGTTACACACACGCACACGCACACAGACACACGAACACTCGCGCGCGATGTATCTATAGTAATGGTACAGGTTTCCGATTGAAGCATTTCCCTGTGCTACAATCGAGACATATTTCTCACAATGCCTCACAGATGGCAGCACATCATCTAATGTTTGCTGTTTGCTTTATCAACGCCTCCTCCAGAAAGGAGGCGTTGGCTTGATTTTTTCCGCTAGATGGACATAGTTGTCCATTTTTGGAGCTGTTTGAATGTTCGTGTGTGTTTTCAGCAGCGATGGCTGCACTATTCCCGCTTTATTCGAATCATGGCGTTGCGCTAAAGACGCAGTTTGATGGCCTCGCCAATGCGCCTAGCAATCGCCGAATGGGCTCATTTTCGTCGTGACACCTGTCGAACCAAATGCGGCAAGGAGACTCCTTCCACTACATGGCATTTATGTAGTGTTTTTTCCTGAAGCAGTTGCAAGTAACATCGTGGCTTTGTGGTAGGACACCTGCTTGCCACGCAAACGGCCCGGGCTCGATTCTCAATGGGACCGAAGATTTTCATTGGTCATTTTATTTGCATCTTTCTCGATTTTTCGGTCACGGTCGATTTTTCGCTCACAAGCGACGCCGACACCGACGTCGGCATTTCTGCGAAACGAGCTCTCGAACACTATCGCGTTAAAACAATAATTTGCAGTGGCGAGAAACCATGATGCGAGGAGGCAACCTGCACACCCTTGCCACTCGCCTCATGTAGGCTTCGCAAGCCAAATACCTTCCCTGCCCTCTTCGGCAGCGGAGCCGGATGATCACATGACCCATACGCGTCAACACGTTATGCGCATGGTCACGTGCGCATGACGTGCCCGAGCCAGTCCGAGCACGCGAGCGGCGTTGCACGGCCGCTACCTTTTTTTAGAGGCGAAGCAGCTTTCGCTCGGGGCTGTGTCCGGCGGTGGCGTCCGCGCTCCACTGCGCATGCGCCTAATCTCTCTCCTCTACTGTCCTACACTACCCCCCTCTCGCTCGCCTCATTCTCTCCTGTGCAGCGCCGCGATGAGCGCCCTCCTACGCTCCCCTCTTTCGCGCGCCTCATTCTCTCCTGCGCAACACCGTGATGAGCGCCAGCGCATGCACGTTCCCTCCCCCTCTCTCTCCTCTCCTACACTCCCCCCGCCCTCTCGCGCGCCTGTCGATCGTTCCCCGCTCGCCCTGTGAGAATTAATGGTCAGGCTAGAGGGAAGACACGACGTGTGTAGCGTTCCACGACGCTTTGAATGCGGCTTACGGCGCGGGACTTCATCCCAGCTTAAGAACCTGGCGAGCCAGCTCCTAAAAAATTACACCATCTCCCGCTCAAGAGAATCATCTGCCCGCTGCTTCGCATCAACACATGGTTCCCTTTTAGCGGGAGATTGTGTAAGTTTTTATTTAATTGGGCTAAAGGCTGGATTTTGCCGTCGCCGTCCGTCGGCGCCATAGAGGAAGGAAAATTCAGGAGAGACCCTATCGTATCCCAATGCATTGCGAAAAGTGTGGCGGAGGTGACGTCAAATTTATGGGACAAACAAAACAGCAGACACCCCGTGGCGCGGTTTCCGGGCTGGTTCGCTTCTGCACAGATTTGTAGTCCAGGCGTATACTTAGCGCGTATTCTCAATGTCCATAGACTGTCACGCCGCCAGCGGAACTCAGGAGCGTGCTCTCGAGGAGGGTTAGTAGATGATAAAATGGCCGCACTACGTAGTCGCTCCCTTGTTCGGCTGTGCTAGCCTCAGTTTTAACGCGTTAGCAAGAAAGAAACACTACGGCTTTGCACGTTTCGTGCATCAGTGAACAAGTCGGTCCCTCCGTGACAACCTAAATACCATATTTGCTTGCAATACGTGAACTTTTCGGCAAAATACTTGGTGCAGCACCCTTGTCAAGCCACACTGCCAATGATGGTCCATAGCGTATATATTTAAACTCCGTGAGGTTCTTTGAAGCCACGTATGTAAGTGAAGTCTTATTCTCTTACCTTTTCTGTTGAAATTCGCGTTGCCTCGCTTGTGCTTACAACCAGTCGGTGTCTTTTTGTAGTGCATGAAATCCATAACATCGTACGCGAAGAGTCGCGTGAGGTGGCGTGAACTGAACATGAGGGTCTTCTTAATATATAGGTGATACTTTAAATAAAGGCGCTATATATTTGGTCGTCGAAAAAGAGCTTTTAATAATCGCGTGAGCGAACATTCAGTTTATTTGGGGCTGCGTTCGCTCCACGGCTATTGTGAACTACGACCAAGCAGAAGCCGCGTCTCGGGGTCAATGCTTTCCGCAGTAGCCGCATTCCGATGAAGAATTAAAACCTTCTTGACCTATGGAATTTATTTATAGCTACATTATTGGGCCGCAGCTGGCCAAATTAGACCCTCAGTCCCGCTTCGTACGTCGTCTTTCTTGACCCGGGTGTTGAGCGGCGCGGCCACAAGCCGCACCGCCGCGTTTTAACTCCAACTGTACCGTTCGAGCGCATTGTTGATAAATTCTTTAGGGTTGCAAAGAGCATGTGTGTGCATACTTTTTGAAATTCACGTTGTGGGGTGCAACATCGGAGAAAAGCGAACTGCGCATGGCCATAGTCTGAGCAGGACTGTTCGATTTGCGCTACAAATTCTCCGAGTGTGGATATGTACCTTAAGACTGCCAAAACCTTGTAGTTATATTTACGTTATTTTGTGGTACCCATTATTTAAAAAAAAGCATGCGGCCCGAGTTTGGATTACAGCTTTTTAATTTTCTTATGCTGACTGACTTGCTTTCATTCTGTACGTGCTTTTTCCCTTATTTCATGAAGCCATTGCAAAAGAGCTTGCTGGAAGATTGGCCCGAAAACCTGGCATGGGTGCACACAAGATTTACTACAGCCCCTGTTCAGGCAGACCTGTTCAAATTTCATAAATAAAATTATTGGGATCTCTAAAACAAGTCTCTTGGCTCTTGTTTTGCTTTTTTTTGTTTTGACACCACATGTCAAGTTACACACGCCCTGAAAATTTGCAATAACTGCACCGTTGCCCCTTTCATCATTGCTGGTAATGTTTGAATAAGTTACCTTCACAGAGAATTGAGAGGGATCAGGAAGGACATAAAAAAAAAGGTAAGCCTCTCTTGTCGCTAATAGTCAGAGAAATTCCTCCATTATTTCAGTGCCAAGGCGAGTAGGGTCTTAGATACGACTGAGGAGTCTCCATTCCACCTGGCTAGGTGATTAGAGTAGTACGAAATGTATCGTTCAGTAATATCTGATATCTCTGCAGATCTGCGATTGGAAGTTGTGACAACCGTACATTGAGCAGGCACAGCAACAGCGTCACTAACATGAGCGAAGACGTGAAGGGGACACGGCACAGCGCTGAGTTTTAGCTGGTTTTTTTTTTGAAGAAAATGAGACCATAAAACACAAACCGAACATCCTGTGACCATCTCGCAGCAATTCTCCCTGTAAAAAGCACCATTTTGTCCTTCCACTTAAACTGCCACTGCTGCAGATAAAACAGTTTTCATTGCAATAGTAATGGAAATAGTGATTGTTTATTTATTTTAATCTTGAGAGTCTCTTATGCACATCACTGTTAAAACAATACGTGGTTTCCACAACATATATTACTCGTCCCAAACCAACACAGAAAACCAGAGCGGCATACTGTGAAATCTGAAGTGGCATGAAGTGCTGTTACTGAGTTTCTTTTGAGTATGCCTAACTCTTTAAGGAACTGGCTTTCCTTCTAAAAAAGAAACTTGTTTGGACCATTTGTCATGTCCACAACATATTGCACTGTTGGCAAGCTCACATGACTCCCAAATTCATTGAGCAGAGCACCCCTTTGGTAAAAGCGAGTACAGCGAACAAAATGCAGAACACTGCAGGGCAAATGAAGTGCGCTAAAAGATCAACATGAGGTTCTGACACTTCCAGCGGGAGCAATGCAGTTTTAAATATGTTGCAAACTATGCAGGAGGGGTCAGTGTGTTTATAAACAGTACAATTCAGACAACCCATGCATCGTTCTTCACAAGTGTGCAACACTGTGACACTGGCGTAAGCAAATAACTAAGTGAATTCAGCAAGTGACTAGAAAAAATACATGACACTTCGGGTACTTTACTCAATGAAGAATGCACCAGAACGTGCAAAAGCTGTTAGTATCACAAGGCATCACACTCACGCAGCCGACAACGCCATTTGTTCCGGCACAACTAAGAAAACCAAAACGGCGTACAGTATGAATTGAAGTGGCATACGGTGCAGTTGGC
The DNA here is from genome assembly GCF_013339695.2 of Rhipicephalus sanguineus. Lineage (NCBI taxonomy): Eukaryota > Metazoa > Arthropoda > Arachnida > Ixodida > Ixodidae > Rhipicephalus > Rhipicephalus sanguineus. The sequence goes on from NC_051176.1 coordinate 31,954,492, forward strand.
AAACATCTTTCGACTATGCATACGTCTTTTCAAAGTTGACAGTTCTTCAAAAAAGCTTGGGAGCAGAAGCCATGCCCAGATCATATTTCACTGCTGGCTTGTAGGCCTAGTGGTTACGGTGCTCAGCTGCCGACTCGAAAGATGCGGGTTCCTGGCTGCAGAGGTGGCATTTCGAACGAGGCGAAGTTCTAGAGGCTCATGTACTATGCGATTTCAGTGAACGTTAAAGAACCCCAGCTGGTCTAATATATCCAGAGCTCTCCGCTATGGCATCTCTCAGCCCGAGTCGCTTTGGCATAATAATTACCATGAACGAACTGACCAATGCTTCTTTGGCAACTTGAGGAGAGAACGTAACGCACAACAGTACAAAGCAAACGAAATGCACTAAACAGTAAGCAGGAGGCTCCGACACTTCCGGGTTGGAGAAATGCTGTTCTAAATATCTTACAAACTATTCAGGAAGGGTCCCTGCATACAAACCGTGCGTAGGTATTCACAACGAGTGTGCAACACTGTAACAGCGATGTAAATAAATAACTTGGGATATGCAGCAAGTGACAAGAATAAAGAGATTAAAATGCAAATGCCACATTGACTGTTACTATGTGCAAGAAAACACCACAGTCTTCTGTGATCTCATAAAGTAATAAATCAATTCTTTGCAAAACTGTTACTGTTGTGAGCCTTGCTAACTGAAATAATATTCCCCAACTCTTCCATGCGTCAAAACGTCAAATGCAACACAATAGTCAAAACTCAATGAAGCGCTATGTTCATGTGCAAGCACACTCTTGCAGTGTGCCTGCACAAGAATTTCAAGGTCATGAGGTTTCAATGAAATTAACATACAATAGTGGTTATTGAGGCTCAATGAATAAACTCATTTTCAGAATTTAGAACATTTCATTTCCAATTGGTTCAGTTGTCAGTACATAAGCAAAATCGTCTGTCTTGCTATATAAAATGTCAGTTAATTTTTTTCAATTCATTGTCCTTTCTTATCAAACTCACAATTTTAACAGTTTTGGTTTCCGACCTAGAACATTATTCTAATGGTCCATCGACTCTCTGCCCTACATGTAACATGCCTAGACCAGGTTCACTTCATTTTGTGTAATATGGCATTTACTTGTGCTTGTTCTCGGATCGCTGAAGCTAGTATTCTAATAATATTTGGGGTTTTACATGCCAAAATCATGTTATGATTATGAGGCACGCCGTAGTTGAAGGCTCTGCAAGTTTCAACTACCTCGTGTTCTTTAACATGCATTGACATTGCACAGTACCTGGTGCTCCAGCATTTTGCCTCCAATGAAAAGCGATGGCCCCGGCTGGTTTCAAACCTGCGACGTTCGGTTCAGCAGCCGAGCACTATAACCACTATTCCACCGTAGCGGATGAAGCTGGTAGTCTGTCCCTCTACACCGATAATATTTCTCTCAACCCCCCAAAAATTGTTGTGGCAGAGCACCTGCTGGAAGGCACTTCACATCCACCAAAAAACAGAATGGCTTGTTTATCACAACAAGGATGCACAATGTGACATAGAAGAAGCATATGCACAAAAACAATTTTGGCTGAGCTCATCTATGGCGTCTAAACAAAAATTTTAACCTCAACATTTTACATGCCAAAACTGCTTTATTATGAGGAAACATCGTACGGGGAGATCTTTATTAATTGTGGCTACTTGGGGGTTTCTAAGAGGCACTGCAATGCAAGTTGTCCATTTATGCATTTTGCCTTTGCTCCATCATAACTAGGGCTCCCTGTTTTCGAATAAATCTGAACAAATCTGATAAACACTCTTGGGGGTAATCACGCTTTTTTAAAGTACAGGAACTGACTGAATACGCCATTAGGAGAGCATAGAAATAATTGTCAGCTAATAATGCACCTGGCCAATCTAGCAACGCATGTATCATGGTGCAAATGTGCGCCGCTTTTGGAAAAAACCACAATTTGGTCACAGGTTCGTGGTAAAATAGAATGGGTAAAAACGGAATCTTATATGATGACGTAGACACATACCGAAGATTGTATCAGTGCACCATCCAATAATATTCCTCAAAAGAAATTCATTTCATAAAAGAACCTAACCTTTATTATGCGCATGCCTAGTCAGTTTTTGTATCTTGCCTCAGGTTTTTGCAATGCCATCCTTTGTGTATATATGTGATGGAAACAACTGGAAATAAAGCAGTTGTTATTCTGCGCTCTATGTTTGTGGTGTATTCAGTCAGTTCCTGTACGTTAAAAAAGCACGATTACCCCCAAGATGTACAACAACTAACCCCTATAGCTGCTCTTATTGCAATACACACTCGCCGGTAAAATTTTTGACAATTCGGATTTATCCGACAAACTCCCGATTTTAAAAGGGCATTTTCAACATTCAAAGGGCATTTTCAAAGCTGAGAATCACCAATCGAAAGGAGCGGACCTCCATCAGCGGCAGCAACCTCGTAAAATATGCTTGCGTCTATTACAATAAGCTTTAAGGTTACAATATGAACAAACGTAGGTGTTTTGTATTCAAGTGTTTGTGCATGTATGTATATGTGTTTGTGCATTCAAACCTTCCAGACATCTAAAATACACTATAGTGTATTCGCGTGTTTTCGTATTGACATATCATTTCATATAAGATTTCGGAGTATTGAGAATAATAATAATAGGTCCTTTATTTTTCACCGAGAAGATGAGGGAGGTTGGGTGAAAAAGCTGAGAAGCAGCTTGACTAGCTCCTGCCCCTCCCCCTCCCCCTCCTGCAGTACACTTTGGCGAGTTTACAGCAGTGCACATCAACAGGGCAAATGAACAGGAAGTGAGAAAAAATGATAGCATGGAGGAACAGGATTATCAACAACAATGCAACGCACTTTCATTGCAAATAACACTAATAAGAACACATTGCAACAACTTATAATGCAAAATTAAACACCGAATTTCGAAGAATTGGAGATTTGCGTGAAATAATGTCCGATAAACCGCCGAATTTCCTCCTAAAAAATAAACTCCGAAAAACACCCTCCGAATTTCAAGAAAAATAAACTCCGAAAACACAGAGCCCTAATCATAACGTAGCTGCCAATACCTTATGCAGAGGGTATTTATGATGACCATCCAAGCATGTGAACAGCATTCTAAATGTAGATGTAGTCAGTGTTTATCACGCTAGCTTTTTTACAACAACCAATGCTTACGACAGCTGGTGGTTCGATTGCATGCTATTTTCATAGTACCACTGTCCTGTCAAGCTGTAGTCATTATGCCACTGTTGTCGCCAGGGGCGTATCCAGAATATCTTTTCGGGGGGGGGGGTGAACCACACTTTATGCATGTTTGTGTGTTACCACTGTGCATGTTTGTATGTGCGTGTATATATACACAAGGAAAATTTAAAAATTTCGGGGGGGTTCAACCCCCCCCCCTCCTTGGCTACGCCCCTGGTTGTCACTTCGTCCTTCTCAAACTCTTATCAAAACCTGTGCATTGATGCACTTCAGAACAGCTCCATGTGCCTTTAAAGAGAACGCGAATCTTTGTGGCGCAACCAAATCCCCCTCTGATGCGAGAATAGTCGACCCTGAATGACCAGCAGATGCATGACAAACGGCTTACGAACTTCAATATGAGACAGTGCAGCATGTCACTGCTTTCCCATCCAGGAAATAGGATAGCACCCATCGCAAACTTTGTGTTTTACTCTAACTGGTCTATCAGTGGGTGAAGCTGCACATACAAGTGGAACAGCTACCTTTGACATGAAAGTTTGGTGCAGGCTGTCATAGCAGTTGCTTGCAATTAGCTGATGGTGCGATGTGTGGCCCTCATCCCGTGGACATTGTATTTGTTTTTTTTTTGTTTCCTGTGTTCCACAGTGTAATAATAATATCTGGGGTTTAACGACCCAAAACCACGATATGATTATGAGAGACGCGTGTTCCACAGTGTAATAGATACTGCTGTTCTTCGATTGCAGTGTTCGGCCAATTTACCTACCAAAACCACTTAGATTATGGGGCATACCATAGTGGAACACTGCAGGTTAATATTGATTGCCTGTGAATGTTTAATGTGCACTACAACCCAAGTTTAATGTTTACTACAACGCAGCTACAGTGGCCATGATCCGATGACTTGATCTCATGCTCTGGGGAAGGATGCTTTAGATAATCGAGTCAAAAGTTATATGAATTTCAAAGTGAAATTTTCGCACATCACGTGGTTATTTGACAGAGCTTCCCCTGTGGCTCCCAGAAAGGGTCCGAATGCCCAACTGGAAGCAAAATGTTCTAAGCACTAGATCGTGCAAGTGTCCTTGAAGTGATGGCTCAAGTGTACCCTTTGAGACGCGAAGCTCTGGGGACGGAATTCCATAATTGTTCGAAAAGCAAACATTTACTTTCTACGTGAACAGCACAAACAAAATGCCACGTCACTGGAAAGTTTGGAGCATTCGTTATTAGTTGAAAGTTGCGGCCACATTTCTAGGCAGTCATGTGAGGCAAAACTGGACGTTCACTTTGTGATTGCATACAAGATTCTCCTCCTGCTTGCATATGTCGTGCCACAAATGTGTTTGTATGGCCTTTTTGCTTCTTTTGCTTTACCATTTACAGTGTAATTAGGGGAAACAAAGTGAAATGAAAAAAAAATGCACGACAACAAAAATGACTTCAATGCTGATCAATTGAGAAAACAATTATTTTTATTACCACAAACTCTTTAAACCATGGCCACCGTGTTGCAACTCACATCTTAAATTCTGGAAGCTATCCATTAAATGGAACAGCTTAAAAAATATAGCACATTCAAAAACAAATCTGAGGTGAACAGTTGTAAACATACAATTGTAAACATGGTATCTTCACTAAAGAAATTTAATGATAAGTACTGTTGGGTAAGAGAGAACTGAGCGGTCTTTCCAAGTAGGGTTGCCACTGCAAAATCCTGATGAATGGAGTAGTTTCAGCCAAAGAAAACGTCTAAATGAGCATATTCAAGTAGTGCTAGGTAAGTCTCAGTGGCAGTCTGTCACATGTGGTGTTGCCAGCAGCTCTGTAAAAATTAATGACAAGCATTAACACATTCCGTCTAAGAAGTCTACTTGCCATGGGCAGAATGGGAACTAAATGGCAAGACTTCTTGCATTCATAGTGTTGTGGTCTGAATATTTTATTCATGAAATCGCATGATCTCACAAGGCATTGCTTTAGCCCTATCAACACAGTTGGTCAGCTCAGTTCGTCGTGCGTATACATGCAAGAAATACAATTTACAAGGCCAGCTCGTGCGGCTCTCTTGTTCTTTGCACTGACCTGGAGACGAAACTGAGCACCCGTGTTCGTCTGTGCTTCTTCCAGGTAGCGTGCATTTATTCTATGCATGTTTAAATACCGTCAGAGGCGGGGAAGAGCCTGCTAAAGAAAGAAGTTTATGCTGCCAGCCAACAATTTTAAAATGGTATCTCTCATGGGACGACCGTGTACTTTTGTTGTTTGCTGAATAATTCTCTATAATTATCTATGATAGATCTATAATTCTAGCGCATATTGCATGCCACGTTGGAACGTGTTTGATAGAAAAGCCAAAGCATGCAGTGAAGCTCATGTGTGCCGTGTGGCCCACAATTTTAGGTGTATAATTAAAAAAAATAAACTTGACTTCTCAAACTAAATGTTTTCACATTGTCTTGCTTAGGGCGGGTACTTTTATCAAAGGGAACAAGCCAGCAAGTGACTCTCGCCATGTGCTCGTGGTGTCGACAAGTAGAGAGAAGGAGGTTCATTATCATGTGATCAACCCGTGGCCAGAAGCAGCAGCCTGATAAACAAATGGGAGCTGCCATCATGCTGGGCAGGGTCTGGCATGTGCAGGCCTACCAGCCATGCTTGGCTACACATTGTACCACCGAGAGCCGATGCCTCAAGTACAAGTTTTTCGTTTTCAGCCAACTGTTGGCACTCAAGGCAGTTGCATCAAGCACGGGGCACACACTCACTTATGTTCCCTTTTATAAAGGACCCTCTGTACACACAACCGAAACACTAAAATCTAAAATAAATCCTGGATATTTTGCCAATGTTTGAGTCATTAAACAGTCAACAAAAGCCTTGCAGCAATATTTGGTCCACCTGCAGGTTACATTTATGTGTCAGTGCTGAAGCAGCGCATACATCAACATATTTACTTTATTGCTGGCATGAGACATTTCATAATTACAGTAACAAAGGTGCAGGATATCTCATGCAGTGTCCAAACTCAGTGGTGCTCCTTTGCAAATATGTCTATCCCCACTCTCCTGATTCTTCTTTGCCCAACATCTGCCCACTTGGTATCTTTGTTGCTGTACTTGTGGAGAAAACTGCTGTATGGGAATACAGGTGAACATGCAAACTAAGTTACGTGTGCATATTTTACCATGGCCACTTAACAATGTGCAGGCCTTAGACCCAGCAGGCCCGCGAGGCGGCGGAGAGGCAAGACCTCGACGTCCCCACGTGGTAGGCCTAGGCCCAGCCAACCAAATTGCTGGTTTAAATAAAAGTTTATTCCTCCTCCTCCTTGAAATGCAACCCTCCTTCCATCCCAACCCCCCACAAATTAAAAACAATGGTGTTCCTACATACCTGGTACAAACACTGCCTTTGCAGCTGCAGAGCAGGATTTCAAGCAACCACGCAGAGAGCAATTTCACCAAAGCAGTTTCAATGATGAGTTGAATAAGAAAGGGTGTCATTTTACGTTACATGCTGCTCACGAAAAATTCGGCAGATCCCACGCGTTGTGGGAATCAGTTTCATGCGAGACAGTCAGCGAGTACTCTATGCTGTATTTTATGGCTATGAGCCACGCGTTACGAGGTGGATCGACGTATTTTTGTAAGTGTGGTAGCTGTGTTCGCGTCGTGGGCTTACCAGGGACGTCGACAACACTGGCGTTTAAATGGTAACCTATGGTGCGACGTAACGTCAGCCCTCACATTAGAGTACATACGCGTAACTTTCGTTAATGTATTCCTCCGGGGTGCAGCAATGCTTCAATAAAGCTTGCTGAATCATAGGAATGCAGATGCAATGTTTATTAGACTGCTATAAAAGCGGAGCCAACACTGGAACCACATACGCCAATCTGGTATCACGGTTGTACCGTAGGAGTACACATGTAGTGTTTATTGCTTTCTTGTAAAATTAGATAGCCAGCACCAAAACCACAATTGACGTTGTACCGACGTTGCGCCTGCATAGGCTGTTTTTCCAAACCAGTTTATAGACCTGGCGTGGCTCTGTGGTAGAATACCTGCTTGCCACGCAGAATGCTTGGGTTCGGTTCCTGCTGGGATCCTAATATTTATTCTTACCATTCGTCGGGTCAGCGCTACCGATGTAGGTTTTCCTTAACACTCTCGCATTTAAATGACCAATGTCAGTTCTCGCCGTTCCTGGGTAGATATAAACTGTCAATCACCTGTGGCGCATACCCTACACCGCGACCCGTGGTAAACGGGTATGTGCCGCACGTGTCTGGAGCAAAGGGCTTGACGACGTACGCGAGAGGATTTTCAAGTTATTCATGTCATGACCCGAGAGTCATATTCATCAAATCCTCTTACCCTCCCATTCCAATTTTGGTCTACACCAAGTTAAGGCGGTGATCGTGACAGCACCCAGACGTAGGCGGCTATATAGATAGATAGATCGATCGATAGATAGATACGTCGATAGAAACGCTCAAAGTGCGAAAGGTTCGCTAAGAAAAGCTTCGCATTAAAAAACAAGTGATGTCAGCTTATGCACTGCTTGAACTTCCATCAGGTGCGCTACATGGCAACAGGGATACACATATGCTTAGTAAAAAAAAACGCCAGGCCTGCGCTGAACCCGCAGCACAGTCACAGCGAAAGCTGGAAGAGCGGCGTTTCTAGAGCCCGTTAAGCTCTCTTGGGCCTGCAATACAAGTACACTAGAAAGGTATCCACTACGCCATAAATCACAATTTTTGTGAAGTTGGGAAGCACTTACTAAGCCATTATTCGTCATTCTGCGGAGAAGCGAGGCACCAGCTACACGTCTGTAAGGCATTATGTGCACTTTGTTGACGCGACGACTGATGACGGTGAAGAATTATGGCTCAGCCCTTCGTAATGGGTTGGAATCTTTAAACGGCCCACCAGTTATGTAATTTGCATTGGGTGACGCCCGATCGCTATTTCCCTCTCCCGTCATGCTGTATAACATACGTTGACGTGGGAGAGAGACGGGGAGTAGTGCGAAGAACTTTACTGAGACCCCGAGGAAATGGATCATGCGCTTATGGGCTTCCTTGGCAACCAATACAAGTGCACTTGCGAGGAACCCACTACGCTATAAATCATTGTAATTTTTGAGAAGTAGGGCAGCAGGCACTGTGCCATTTTTCGTCATTCTACGGAGAGCGTTGGTACCTGCTAAACGCATGTAAGGCATTATGCGCACTTTGTTGATGCTGTGCCTGATGACGATGAAGAATTATGGCAGAGCCCTTTGTAATGGGTTGAAAGCATTCAACAACCTACTCGTTGCGCAATTCGCATTGTGTGACGCCTGGTTACAGAATTCGCGTTGTGCGACGCTTGGTGCTTATTTCACTCTTCTACCACGCTATATTGCATATGCTAATGTGGTTTCTTCCCGACATGAAGCCTGTATAGGACCTTTTTGCAAAGCAGTTTCAAGCCCTTTCATGGCTCAGAGGTTGAATACTGGGCTCCCACGCGGAGGGCCCACGTTCGAGCCTCGTTCCATCCTGGAATTTTTTTCTTATTTATTAATATTATTTCGAGCGATACTGGTTACGGACACCGGCGGCGGCGGCGGACAACTACGGCGTCAAAAACGGCCGGTGAAATAATCTCATAACAGCTTTCGCTGTAAAATATGAAAATCTAGCCTGTTGCGGATTTCAAACCATATGAATTGACTATGACTGGGGCCTCTCTTCATTTAGTCCCGACCTCACTGAAGTAAGGAGTACTGGGCCTGTTTTTTTTCTGTTTTTTTTTTTCACACAGTAGTAGATTTTATTATCTCTACAGCGAAAATGGCACTCGAAATGTTGATGTCGGTGACATCGCTTGTGGTGGCGATTCGCTACTTATTCAAACTGACATTCGAAATGTTGACACCGACGACATGGCTCGTAGCGGAAATTTAAAATCATGTAATTACGCCTTTAGGAAAAGTCCGCGTCGCGTTGCCATAACAAATGCGAAGCGATTGTCACACGGGCCCTTTTGACCGCGATTGAGCCCGATCGGAACCTGTTATGATCGCGATCAAGAACAGCCGCTGCGACGCGGTCAGAAAATATGAATCAATTTGGGTGAGTTCACTCAGCTCTAGATTGGAACCGACAACTTTGATTGCGATGCTGCGTGCTAAGAACAACCGGCGCATAGATTCAGGTGTGGCTTATTGAACGTGACGTTCGTTTTCGGCCTAAGTACAACTGACTGGAAAGTTCAACGCCACAATGACATGCTGGCGTTTTGTTTAAGAAATAACTCCGCGTTCCTGAACGCCCAAGTTATGATGACAGTTGGTACGTGCTTTGAAACCACCGGCACGCTAAACATGCGGTGCTGTGCAGATATGCCATAGCGTTACTAGCTAGCTGCCAATCACAGCGCCAAATCCGTCAGGCAGGCTAGGTACGTACCTCGGAGTGCTGTCTAACCGATGCGTCAATGCTAGTTCATGCGGTATTCTCTAGCACGCACAGGATTTCACAAGTCATCGTTGATGCACGGTCAGCTGATACCACGCTTCGCACTGCGGCAAAAAATGAGGTAGCGAGCATTTAGCACTTCCTATCGTTTGGGCAAGTACTTTGGTCCGATATACATTTCTTTAAAGCCCAAGACTTCATCCGGTGAAAGCGGCACGGGGCGTACGTCCGCGCGTCCAATCTTTTCCTATGCGAGTATGCGAGTTGACCCTCCTCCCGCAGCCATCTTGGATTGCACGGCGCGCCACCTATAGGCTGTGGACATTGCGAATTTGCATGCGAAGCTCTCGGATGTGCGCTATCCTTCTTACTCACTGTGTCGACTCGAAACACACGTGAACTTTTGCTTTTGGCGTCTGACGGGCTGTGCATAACATGCGCCGAAGGCATCGTACCGCGTTTTTTAGAAGCTGTGTCTCTCATACGGAAGGACAATAAACTTTTCTTGTTATCGGACTACGTGATGTATGTATTGTGCGGTGTGCGCTCGCTGCATGCTGGTAGCTGTGTGCGCACTGTAATTACGAACTATACGTGCACGATCGCGTATACAATACAGCGATGTCCTCTTTTCGACGTGTAGTTACATCAACTACTAGGTTGGCGTTGCGCCGAATAGCTACTACGCTCACTCCATATATACGAGCAAAGAACCGCTAATCGGCCAGTAGTACGGGAAATCGGGCTACGAGAAAGGAAAAGAAAGACCTAACGCCCAGCAGAACGCTTAAGTGATGATGCAGGGGCTGAATGTTTTTTGATTACGGCACGTACCGGTACTTTCTGTACTGTTGCACAAAAACGCTCCACGAGGAATTTCAGCACGCAGCGCTCGGGCCTGCCACGCACGAACAGCCTGGTAAACGCCTGCTTGCAACATTTTACTGCATGCAAACCGCCCAATACGCTCGAAGTTTGCGCCGGGACTACAAATCTGCGCAGAAGCGAACCAGCGCGGAGAGCACGCCGCGGGGCGTCTGCCGTTTTGTTTGCCCCATACCGGTTTGTTTGCCCCATAAATTTGACGTCACTTCCGCCACACTTTTCGCAATGCATTGGGATACGATAGGGCCTCTCCTGAGTTTTCCTTCCTCCACGGTCGGCTCGCCCGCGGAAGCGACTGTATGCTGTCGCGCGCGCGTTTTTATTTCAACCTTTTTATTTCTTGTTTACAATTTCAGTACTTACGACGCTCTTACACAGCAGCTGCTGAAAACCTGGATTTAATGAAAGGTTGTTGCCTGTAACGACCGCTTAATTTATTTGAATGACATCACACGTCGTTTGTCATGCGCTTAAAGCTCCGAACAACGGAATTGAACCGAAGGAACAGGGTTGGCAACCGAACACGCGCAGCACGCGGTACATTTACATTGCGCTGTAACGCGGACACGGAAGCCGAAGCCCGAACACTGAAGGCAGTGACTGAAAGCAGGCCGGAAAGTATTTTTGAGTGCGCCACGGCCATAGAAGAATCAGGAAAACAAGTCCTCGTCATACATGCAGATGTACACATTGATGGCTAGCAGACGACACCAGCAACAACAGACACTGAACGTGCTCCTGGCGGCAACACCACTCGATTTCGTGGGGCATGTTGCCTGAACTTTCAGCACAAATTGTTTTATGAACTTGCCTACTAATGCTTCAATTATTCGAGCAGTGTGTGTGTCCTTCCTATCTGTCCTGTCTATTTTGCGCTGGTAAATCTATCTTATTCGAGCAGGACAGACTTGCCGGCAGCGTTGCGCAGCCTTCACGGAGCGAGCGCGCGCGCGAAGAGCGGCACCCGAGTCCTCCCTCTGACGTCACACGCGAGAGGGCGCCACTCAAAGATCGCGGGGAGAATAGGGACAGGGCTTCCAGGGCACAAAGATAACACGGAAAACAGAGAATGGACGATGTACTACTTACTGAACCACCAGACATAGAGCTACAATCCAGCATCGAACAAAAGTATGACGATCACATGAGCGAAGCGCTGCAAGACTATAGTGTACGTGCTCGCCATGCACCGTTCAAAGGAAAATGCCATCTGGGCTTATTGACATCGCAGCGCTTCCTGGATATTAGATGGAGCTTATTAGTGGTAAATGACAAAGAGGAAACGCAACGGTAACGGCATTTTTTTTGGGGGGGGGGGGGGGTAGTGATTTTGTCCTGATTTCGCGCGTTGGTGTGCAACCGAATCTTTTTTTTTGTCCACCGTGTGGTGACATTTTACGACACCGTTGCTTTTTAATCGATTTTCGACACGTGTTGTATGTTTTTGGTTCGTATACGGTGGATTCGTCGTGGGCGGTGTTTCTAAGTGAGCTTCCGTGGCTTGTGTTGCACGTAAAGGGCTGAAGAAAAACAAAAAAATACGATTCACAGGACGAGGTTGGATGGCACTCGCCACGCGCTGTAGATGAAAAAGTAAATCGATACGTACATGTGCGCAAGCGTTAAATTTACAACGCAAGATAGTAAAACGCGATGGAAGACACGCAGAACAAGCCAGCCACACGCACACACACACGCACACACACACACACACACACACAGACAGATAGATAGATAGATAGATAGATAGATAGATAGATAGATAGATAGATAGATAGATAGATAGATAGATAGATAGATAGATAGATAGATAGATAGATAGATAGATAGATAGATAGATAGATAGATAGATACGTACACAGGGCTCTTACGACAAAATGGAATAATAAAGGACGTCGGGATGTCCTTGCATCAGATGCACACACGTTAACTAGAAGTATTTCGTCACTGCACGTCATCAGCCTACAGAAAGATACGCACGTGTGTGTTGTGGGTGCGCGAATAGTCTAGTGTGCGTGCGTGAGCGTACGTGTTACATAGATACACATAACAATGCACACGCTCACTCATAAGACATGCACGCGCAAAGACGAGACACACCCGCCGCGGTAGTCTATAGTATGTTATGCTGCTCGACTGCTGACCCGAAGGTCGGGGGATCGAATCCCGGCCGCGGCGGCCGCATTTTCGGTGGAGGGGAAAATGCTTGAGGCCCGTGTACTTAGATTTAGGTGCACGTTAAAGAGCCCCAGGTGGTCGAACTTTTCGGAGACCCCCACTACGGCATCTCTCATAGTCATATGGTGGCATTGGGATGCAAAACTCCAAGAATTTATATTATATTAAAGACGAGACACATACGCATACGCGTGAAAACACTCAGACGCACGCACCTAAGCACACACGCCCACACAATCGTACGCGCTGAATATACGCCGTATTATATTAAGACTCCATTGTGTTTTTCTGTTGAAGTTTAGTTGTACAACCCGTTTTAGGAAAGGAAGCGCAACCTCAATGCTATATACGTAGCCTACAAAGGTACTCTGCTTCGATAATTACAGTTAGGCGCATAGGCCCCTGAGCGCAATGAAGTAACAAGTGAAGATTGCACCGAAAAAAAAAAGAACAGTATCAATCACACCAAAAAAAGAGAAAGTAATGAGTGCAACTTCTGGTACGTTAACATGCACGCAACGAACACAGGGAAGAAAACATAACCACACAGCATTGCATAATCTCGGCCAGAACAAATAATTTGCACGACACATTGCAATATGACATATGAAGTATATGTGACATTACAATCAAAGTATGCTTGAATGGCCATCTGAAGTGAATATCATATGGCGTGCAACAGTGTGGAGGAGGAGGGATAAATGTTTATTACTCGAAAGTCCCTAGGTCTCCTCATTCCAGGAACACTCTCGCATTGATCCTGGGGACGAGACGTCGTTGTTGGTCCAGGTCCTCTGAGACGAGCTTGGCCTTCCACGTTTCCAGGAGGTCTTCGCTTTCTTCACTGGCGTTACAGGCATTCGGCGAAGGCGGTGTGACTGTGCGTATATTGCACGAGCATGCGAGGATCAGGTGGGCCAAGGTGTTAAGTACGCCGCGAATGGGGCAGATATATTCGTGTAACGTTGGGTGAAGTCTGCGCATTAGTATAACGTGGGTGTAAGTGTTGCTTTGTAGTCTTCTCAGTATGGTGCTGTCCTCTTTATCTTTGAATGTGGCGGAGAATACTTTAACGCAAGGCGACACGGACAGAAGGGAGACGTAGATAACACGCCCACGTCTCCCTTCTGTGCTTGCCCCCTGACGGTAAAATATTTCCGAAGTTGGCGCACGAAGATGCAGCAGTGTCAGAATTGATTTGAACGTGCAGTAGAATGTGCAATAACAAACTTTATCCAGGGGTTTAATCGGTTTAGCTAAGTTATGCATGAACTTTAGAAAATGGATGTACTTGATTGGACATTGAAAATGGATGTACTAGGAATTTTGTGGTTCTTATAAATGGTTAAATTACAATTGTGCGGTCTCATTCTTGGTTATGAACGAACACATAAGGGGCCTGAAGACAGTCACATAGTCGCTTTTCAAGCAGCAATGATTCATACAGAAAGAAACAAATAATTGATATGCATGCATCCTCAGTGCGTATAAGTATATCCTATCAGTCGCCCACTAAGAATTCTTGGACACGAAGTGCATTGCGCCATAAAACACCATATATGATCACCACCATCAAGTGCACGTGCGAAGTAAGCGTAGCGCGTTCATCAGGCGCGATTTTTAGCAAAACTGCCACACATGCTTTATACGGAGTCTTCCGATTGCGCAATGATTGCCATATCGTCCGTTATCTGTTACGAGTCATATGTTCCGTGATAATCTTATTATGCTCGCGACAGCGGGACAGCTGCTCGCCAGCACTCCACCATATTTTGAAGGCGATGTATAAAGCAATCCATAAAGTATCGTCATCGTCAACTACAGTATTGTTTGTTGTGACCTTGTAACTTTGTTTTTCGTATATGCCAGGTGAGTCACGTGAGATCATTTGCGTACATACTCTCGATTGGTCCATACGCGAGAAATGTCACTTCTGAATTGTCTCCCACCCTGCTTTGCCATGCATTCGACCACCCGCTCTTCCTTGTATCGCATGACCATCGTGCGCGATCGACGGATTTTGCCCCATGCATTTTGTGCGTTTCCGACTGCGCAAGCGGAGACACCCTGGTGAAGCCGATAAGCGCGAAATCCTGATAGGCTCAATGGCGCTTTATAAAGAAATAAGTGGCGAGGAGACATTGCCTGTAAGAAGGGTTGTGTAGGTGAGAATGAAAACAATGGAAAAGGCGCCGGATTATTTATTCTTCCGGCGGACGAACTCTCTACAGCGGAGACAATGCAGCTCTCCAGAAAAAAGGTGAGCCCGCTTCCACAGTTTTTGTATATTTTTTATTCAATTACAATTATATTGAAACTGAATAGGTCTTCACCGTCGCCGTCATGTTCCATATGAAGTCCGAATCAATATCATCGATCCGCGCATCGCATGTTCTACTCGTGAGTAAAAGCTGGCGAGCGCTGGCGAGGAACGCGGCTGAAGCAGAGATAAAACTAACTGGCCATCTCCGTCGCACGGAGGGCGCATGCGGTAAAATCAGCCCGCATGCGAGGCCTGCCGTCGATTGCTTCTAAACGAGAAAGGAAACGGCCCGCTCGTCTTTCGCTGGACGAAGGGGCATGAAGGGACGCCGGGGAATGGGGGGGCGGCGTGGCTCGAATAGCAAGTGCGAACATTCACTTTAGGGTGCGGTCGGGAGCGCTGGCGCGCGCGCTATCTCGACAGACATCAGCAAACGGCTCGTATACGCTTCTACGCGCGGTGATCTCAGCGCTTCGTGCTCTGACCACTGATACGACAAACTGCACGAAAATCGCTTCTCCACCGGTAGCATCCGTATTCCAATACACCAGCGTTTTGTAGGGTTACGCGAGATCGGATCAAAAAGTTCGCCGCTAGCCATAATACGTATAACATTACGACATGTTGCTATCGCATTCACAGCTTCGCTTTTTCGTTGAAACGGATTTTTTTCAAAATTCGAGGGACAAATTTCTATTCTCACAATCACCTCCCCTCCTCCCCCTCTCCCTCCTCCAATCCGATGAACCTCGCACCGTTCACGCGCCGTCGCCTGAGGTGGAAACACCGGCGCGCCGCCGCCGCCGATTTTGGGACCGGCGCACAGGCCTACGAAGAAGCCAACATTTTAGAGGGGGATTCGCCCTGAAATGCGAGTTCCTGTCTTAACTCCACTTCAAGCTATGGCCTGTCGTTTCAAGGCGCCCCAGATTTATTTCTCTTGAGAAATCTTATTGATGGTTAAAGTGCACATTTTATGAAATGCTACACATGAAGGCAGATGGTCTCCATTAGAACTGCAAAAGGTTGAGAGACTGGACGTGTTGGTTAAGGAAGCAAAGGACAAAGAAGTTGGTATGCAAATATAAATGATAACCTTCAGTTCTACAGGCAGAAGAGGAAATCCAGAAGCAATAAAAGCGATGTAGGATAGGAGCATAAAGGAAACAAAGCAGAATTCGTTAACAGCTTTTACGCAACTTTTGATTGGCTATTTCTTGCCCGGATCTTTTGTGAAATAAAAGGGCAAAAAGCTTTTGTGAACTTTCAAGTGAATTTTGAAAATGTGTAATTAAAAATGGGCCTTTAAATCGTATGGCAGTGTTAATATTGACAATTTCCCAATTGCTTACGGCTTATGAGCTCGTTCAATTAATTATGAATAGTTTTCACAGCTTTAAAGCTCATGTTTATGACGTCAAATGTTATTTGAACCGTTTTTTACTAATTGTTATAGTTCATAATTTTCTATATTGCTTTCTCGCAGTTGTGCAACGAGGTAGAACTGCGGTTTTGAGCTAAAGTAGGAGAACCTGAAAACAAGCTGACTGCTGTGGCTCACGTTGACTGCTGTGGGGAACAGGAGTGCAATGCTTGCTATTGAGCAACAAGTTGTGCTTTACAGGGTATCAGAAGGACTGCTTTCTGCCCGTCTGAATCGTCACTTGATTATTGTAAGCAAGAAAAATGTCATTTGGGTACATTGCTTTTCTCGCTGCTTTCTGTTTTTCTCAGGAATAGCAGTGACCTGAAAAAGTGACACATGGGGCTTGAAAATGTTGCTTACATCCATGTGTTGAAGAAGCTTAAACACATTGGCAGCTGATTTTGCATTTCAGGTAACCTTTAGTTCTATAATCACGGGCAGTGCATTTACTTGGTTTGTTTTACTCGCGTGTTTAAAAGCTTCAGAATATATTATTTAGTTTATGCATTGTACAAGCGCCATTTTATTGGGCTATTCTGCTTTCTAAACATCTAGTGTGCATTATTGTCCCTTCCTTGATCAATGCTAGGATATCAACATATGTACTCCAGCCTGTGTGCGAATCGATCTGCAAGTGCGATCATCATATGCGAGCTTATCTCGTCATTATCCATAGTTCTATTACGATGACAGCACATGAGAGGACCCTAATTTTTTACACAAAACATTTTAAACGCAGTGTTTTTAATAAAGAATTTCGTGCCTGAGAGCACTCCAGTCTTGAGAAAGTTCGTACAATTTTAAAAGGAACAGCTCACTTCAAATGTTTGGGCACACACTTAAGATGTCACATAAAGAAGTCGCCCTCAAGTTCTTTAAAGATATTGCTGTTTCCATATTATTTCCAGCGGGCACTGTCCAGTATTTTTGCACCCACCTGCGCTAAGTGATAATAGCCAGCCTAAAATATCTACAAAATGCGGCTGTTAGAAATTTTTTCGCCAGTGTGTGTGTACCTCAGGCTCTATTTTCTTTTGTGCTTGTAAGGTCACACATTTTTGCTAAGACTGTTTTTTGTACACAACTATTTAGTATCTGTAGGAACTAGAGGGTATTTTTCTGTTCCGTACACACACACACACACACACACACACACACACACACACACACACACACACACACACACACACACACACACACACACACACACACACACACACACACACACACACACACACACACACACACACACACACACACACACACACACACACACACACACACACACACACACACACACACACACACACACACACACACTGTATATATATATATATGGGTCATTCCATGCCAAGTGTCCCAGACGTGGAGCTCGCACATCGCAGATTTTGCTGATAAAATTTGTGCCTTTTTCCTGTGCCACATAGAGTATTGTGGCAAAACATTTTTGCTCGAAAAAAATTTTGACGATCATGGCGCCCCCTCGAATTTCGCTTGTCTTTGTTAAACCGTGCCTTATAGAAAAATGTGTATAAAATCCATTTTTTGCGTGTTGAGCTTCGAAACCACGCTTGCGCGATCGCAGAGGTTCTGTTTAGTTGTCCTATTCTTTAATCCCGAAAACTTTGTGTTTCACTACCAGCTACGAATCTTCAAAAACTACGAAAATCTTCAAAGTTTGTGATTTTTTCTTGAGCTATCTGGAACTCTCCCTAACCAATATAAATAATAGTATAATTTTCAGAAAAGTGTATTTTAGTACAAAAATGTTTAGGGGTAAAATAGACTTCAAATCTTTTCGAAAAAAATTGTGAAAGTAGAGAAAATATGCGATTTGTCGCATGTTTGACCGTATTTTTCATACTGATGCGGTCCAAGTAAAAATCCTCGTTATGCGGCGTTTGATAGTAAACTACATCGTTAAGTAATGAAGAAAGTCTAATCAAATCATTTTTTGTTTTAAGGAAGAAAATGATTTTTGAATTTTGCCCTCCGAACGCGCCCTGCATTTGTTTTTGTTGGTGCTTCGCCTCAAAGCACGTGGTCGCCCTTGCAGCTGACACTCGTCACAGGCAGAGGCAAGATGCGAGATGTATGTCAGTGTCTCTTGAGTGGTCGAAAGTCTTCTCGCGTTGATGTCAGGGCGACGAGTAATGAATTCTCGTTACAGTGGGAGCTTGCTTGGCGGGCCCAATGGTAAGTATGGACGCCCGAGAGCAGCCTATGGCGCCGTTTCCACAATGTGCTAGAGGGCTGTCTGCACACCACGTATAACAAGACAAACAAGTGTATACAATGTGCATTATTTCATTCAGTATGCGCATGCTAATTGTGCAGACGGCCCTCTAGCACATTGTGGAAACGGCGCCATAGCGCCATAGGCTGCTCTCGGGCGTCCATACTTACCATTGGGCCCGCCAAGCAAGCTCCCACTGTAACGAGAATTCATTACTCGTCGCCCTGACATCAACGCGAGAAGACTTTCGACCACTCAAGAGACACTGACATACATCTCGCATCTTGCCTCTGCCTGTGACGAGTGTCAGCTGCAAGGGCGACCACGTGCTTTGAGGCGAAGCACCAACAAAAACAAATGCAGGGCGCGTTCGGAGGGCAAAATTCAAAAATCATTTTCTTCCTTAAAACAAAAAATGATTTGATTAGACTTTCTTCATTACTTAACGATGTAGTTTACTATCAAACGCCGCATAACGAGGATTTTTACTTGGACCGCATCAGTATGAAAAATACTGTCAAACATGCGACAAATCGCATATTTTCTCTACTTTCACAATTTGTTTCGAAAAGATTTGAAGTCTATTTTACCCCTAAACATTTTTCTACTAAAATACACTTTCCTGAAAATTATACTATTATTTATATTGGTTAGGCAGAGTTCCAGATAGCTCAAGAAAAAATCACGAACTATGAAGATTTTCGTAGTTTTTGAAGATACGTAGCTGGTAGTGAAACACAAAGTTTTCGGGATTAAAGAATAGGACAACTAAACAGAACCTCTGCGATCGCGCAAGCGTGGTTTCGAAGCTCAACACGCAAAAAATGGATTTTATACACATTTTTCTATAAGGCACGGTTTAACAAAGACAAGCGAAATTCGAGGGGGCGCCATGATCGTCAAAATTTTTTTCGAGCAAAAACGTTTTGCCACAATACTCTATGTGGCAAAGGAAAATGGCACAAATTTTATCAGCAAAATCTGCGATGTGCGAGCGCCACGTCTGGGACACTTGGCAGGGAATGACCCATATATATATATATATATATATATATATATTGTAGCGAAGAGGAATGCCCAGCGCTGCAGCCACATCGCCAGCTCTGCTCGAGCCACGAGCTGGAGCCGCCCAGCCTGTGTCTGCTGAAACGCTGCCTGCGCCTGTACAGCTCCTGCTGTCCCTGCTCGGACGCTCCCGGCCCAGTTGGGCACCGGGACACACCATTGGCGGCGAAGCCGTGGGGGGTGTCGAGTTGGCGTTGTCAGGCATGACGGGCGGCAACTTTCGACTGCGTAATTCCACGGCCGGGGAAAAACCGCAGCAACCTCCACCAAAAATATAATAAAAACACTGGGCCGGGAGCGTCCGAGCAGGGACAGCAAGAGCTGTACAGGCGCAGGCAGCGTTTCAGCAGACACAGGCTGGGCGGCTCCAGCTCGTGGCTCGAGCAGAGCTGGCGATGTGGCTGCAGCGCTGGGCATTCCTCTTCGCTACAATATATATATATATATATATATATATATATATATATATATATATAGGCAGGCATTGTGGTGGAGTGGCCGTAGCGTTGCAAGTAGTAAAGTAGATCCTCCGTGAGAAGTCACAACCTTGTTTATTTCGACGTTTCAGCCAGAGTCTGGCCTTCATCAGGAATGAGGGTACAGTTTGTTGGTGCTCAGCTTTATACAATCTTAAAGGAGTGAGGATACGCGGAATAATAATAATAAATAATAAAAAAAAAACCAGTCAGAACATGAGGTAGACTCCCCCCCCCCTTTCTCCGGCCGCCCCCTTCCACCCCTCCGACGATCACTTTTAAGATGTCCGCGGCCTGCATATCCTTCCCTCCATTAACGTATTGTTCCCGACCAGGCAGCGCCTCGTGGCTCCGGCGGTGCGGTGTGGGGAAAAAGGAGCTTTTATAAGAAGTTAAGCCTTTTACTACTCACACTGTAAACCATATTACACCCATATAGGTGTTTTTGGTGTCTATAACTCACACCCTTACACCCCACGGAAAGGGCGTAACAGGCAGGATTACACCCTTCTTATGGGCGTTCTTCACGGACTTACACCCTTTTGCATCAATCTTCAAGGGTGTAATATGTAAACTACACCCTTATGGCAAAAGTGAAATGGGGTGTTTAAGCCAACATACACCCTAACACCCTTCCAAAAATAATTTAATAATAATGATTGTTGGGATTTAATGTCCCAAAACCACGATATGATTATGACAGACGCCGTAGTGGAGGGCTCCGGAAATTTCGACCACCTGGGGTGCACCTAAATCAAAGTACACGGGCCTCAAACATTCTTGCTTTCATCGAAAATGCGGCGCCCGCGGCCGGGATTCGATCCCGCGAACTGCGGGTCAGCATTCGAGCACCATAACTAGGCCACCATGGCGGGTCGCTTTCAAAAATATAAATAAAGCGGTTACACCCGCCCCCTTTCCTCCTTTTCTTCTGAAGCACTATAAATCAAATCACCATAGCTAGTTCTTCCAGGGTAGAACTATAGCTATAATTCACACTCTTAAAAAAATCGCGTGACCCTCGCTCCATTAAGAGGGAAACGGCGACAACAGAAGGCTGATGCAGAGGATTTACATACATTATATTGATAGCGCACGTTAACTGCTATGCGAGACACGTAGCACACACTCACTTAATTTAATACACAATTCATTCATACATATACAACCCATAGTACACACTCACTCAATTCAATACAGAATTCACTCATACGCATACAACCCATAAGATGAACAAGTCACTACAGCCGCGTATATATACAGACCCGTTAACACATACCCTAATAGAAAGCGTGGCGCTTATATAGTCAGTGAATTACGAACAACCCTTGTGGGTCAAGCGATGCGTCATTTTTCTTCAACTCTTCACATTTCATGGCTGCATCACAAGGTACGCAGACATTATCATATTGTAGCTATCACTTGGCCAAGCACATTTTTTAGTCTAAATTTGCATAATATTGAATGTTATAATTACAGATTTGATTAAGTTCATGTGAAAACGACCACCTTCACAAAACTGTATAGGTGTAACATTTCAAGAAACACACCACACCCTACCAGTTATTTAGGGTGTTATATTTGAACATATCCCCTTCATGCACCCTTATTTCAAATAAGGGCGTGCAAAGGGCGTTTGTGTTGTATTTATACCCTTTGAATAAAAAATTGTCAGAAATAAGGGTGTACCAAGGGTGTTTCAGTGATTGAAACACCCATATGGGTGTGAAAGGTTTACAGTGCAGTGCCCCGTGGACGTCTCGTCCCCGGTGCGGTGTGGGGAAAAAAGGAGCTTTTTAAGAAGTTAAGCCTTTAACTACTCAGTGCCACGTTGACGTCTCGTCCCCGTAAGGGGGGGCCACCGCATATTGCCGCAAAGGCTAGCAAGCGGGCGCAATGTCAATTTTGGCCCGCTCCTGGATTCCGCAGTCGGGGGCTCCTGATTGTGCACAAGGGTGCTGTCAGACATGTCATGCTTGACACAATTGATTGGTTAGTAAGATAGAAACAGCAACAGATGACAGCTGTACTTAGAAATTAGTTACACTTGGAAGTATTTTCAGTTGTCCAGTGACCGTCGCAGCTGCAGTGCCGTGAACTCTTCAGTTATTATTGTCATTATTGCCGTTATTGTTTTCTAATGCTTTAATTGCTGCAAGTGTACCCGGATTCTCATTTATTCCTCTTTCGAGGGTGTTAAATCGGTGGATGAGGTATGACTCTCGTTGTTCACGTTCTCGGTTTGATTTAAATCCCGTTTCTAAGAGTGTTACTGATAGTTTGTCGAATGCATGGTCGGGAAGGTTGAGATGTTTTGATAGAGGTAGACTTGGGGCTGATTTCGCATGGGCTCTGTGATTATTGAAACGAATCCTAAATGGTGTTTCTGTTTGTCCGATGTACTGCATACTGCACACGTTGCATTCGAGTAGGTATACCACATTAGAGGAATCGCATGTTAGGTTTCCTCGTATGTTAATCGAAAACTTGGAGTGTGTGCTGGTTGCCTTGTCTGTTTCTCGCATCGCTTTACATACAAGACATCGTGACTTTAAACAAGGTCGGCATGAATTATTAGGGGGTGAAGTATTGATCTGAGAGTGCACAAGTGTGTCTTTGAGGTTGCGTGGTCGTCGGTAAACGACGCCAGGGGCGGATGGAAATGCGCGTTTCAGATGTTCACTTTGTTCCAGAATGTTGTAATGTCGTTTAAGGATTTTGTTTACATTGGGAAAGTTCGTGCTGTAAGTTAAGCAGAGGTTTGTCCGTTGCGGGTCTTGTTGCGGTGGCCGCTTCATAATGAAGCGGCCACCGCCAGGTCTGCGTGGAACACGCAGAACTGTCACAGCAAAAGCTGGAAGAGCGGACTTTGTAGAGCCCGTTGTTGTCTCTTGGGGCAACTAATACAAATACACATGCAAGGTACCCACTACGTCATAAATCATCACAATTTTTCTGAAGTAGCGAAGTTCCCACTATGCCATTTTTCGTCATTCTTCGGAGAATCGCGGTACCCGCTACACATCTGTAAGGCATTATCTGCACTTTGTGCTGTGGCTGATGATGATGAAGAATTATGGCTGAGCACTTTGCAGTGGGTGGGAAGGAGTGTTGCGGAATGGGCGCCTCCATTCCATTCCAATTCCATTCCGGGGAATCAGAACTTGCCGCATTTCTATTCCTTTCAATTCCTCGGAATGAAAAAGCTTTGCCCATTCACACTCTGGGAATGACCGGGCAGTTC
Source organism: Rhipicephalus sanguineus (assembly GCF_013339695.2). NCBI lineage: Eukaryota > Metazoa > Arthropoda > Arachnida > Ixodida > Ixodidae > Rhipicephalus > Rhipicephalus sanguineus. Next base: position 31,977,979 of record NC_051176.1, read on the forward strand.
GATTCCATTCCTGTAATTCCTCAACGTAGGAAAGACATCTTGATAGTTTTATCGAGTTACGAATGAACGCCCTATAAAGCTGATGTCATCAGATGCATTAAGAACAGCAAAAGTACGCAAAACGCATTACCAAGGTCGAGGGATAGTAGCTTGGTGACATATCTGGTGCAGTACAACCACCCTACTAATTCCATGTTGACCATGCAAATACTAAATAGTATTTGCATGGTCAACATGTTTGAACGAATGGTGGTGTTTCAATATTGTTTATGCTTAAATATGTTAATGCTAAAATGACGACATAGCGTATTTTTATGCTGACAAAAGTGCCTTTGCATCGAATACGGAACACTGGGCCGCACTGCTCGTCAGCACTCACGCTTGTCAAGCGCGCCTCGCAAGCATGGATGGGGTGAGAAGAACTTTCTGTGTTCGCCTGTGCGTAGGCATGCAATGTCTTCCTTGTCGCAAAGGGTTATTTACATGTGTCAGGTACTAAACTGTTCGTGAGATAAAGATCAGGCTGTGCATAGAGTATTCAGCACTTTCGTGTGGAGGTATCAATGGGAACCAACCCGCAGGGGTAATTTGTTTTTCCCTTCGGTATCTGCTTGGATGATGCATTTGTTTGTACAGTAACTTATACCTCGGTTTGTAGTAGGCGCGTTGCTTATAAATGCACCGTGCTTGTAATCAGCCAAGCCATTTTAAAAATACTGCTTTATTGTTAATTTGCGAGGCTCTGACTTACTAACGTTTGAAGTTTGAAAAACAGCACGTACACGAAAACGTCCTCTATTTTCGGAAAAAAGACGTAATTCCATTCCCATTCCATTCGGTGCAAAAGGCGCTTAATTCCATTCCCATTCCATTCCTCCGAGCGTGTCCCCATTCCATTCCGGGGTGGCGAAAATGTGGAATGAATCCGGAGTCATTCCAATTCAGGAGTGGCAACTCCGCCACACTGGTGGGAAGCATTAAACCACACACTCTTTGCGCAATTAGCATTGTGTGATGACTGCTTGTTATTTTACTCTTATGCCACGCTATATTGCATATGTTAACGCGATTCCTTGCCCGACATGACGCCTGTGTAGAGTATTTTTGCGATGGAGTTACAAGCAGCAGCGTGCCACTGTGGTGGAAGATCCGACTGCCACGCAGAGGGCGCGGGTTAAAATCCCATCCGATCCTAGAATTTTGTTTCTCATTTAATTTTTTCTTATATCACGCTATAGCGATCATGTACACCGGCGGCGGCGGACAACTATATGGCGCCAAAATCGGCTGTTGTGATCTCATAACAGCTTTCGCTGTAACAAACTTCAGCGCTGACAATGCCCTCTGCACTTTGGCCTGCTTGACAGGCGCGCAAAAGTCCACTTGCGTTAATATAAACATCTCTGGCTGCCACTGTATTTGTTTTTCGCACAATTTCAACATATCTTTGCCCTGGAATTCCTGTCTGAGGTACGCGCTAATACTACACCCTGAGATATGCTCACATTGCATGGGCTCAGTCCCGAATTACGAAAATTCCTCGTGAACCGAAAAACGATTAAAAAAATTTCGGTTTCGCTCCGGAACGAAATAATAAAGTTTCGGTTACGTTTTCGTTCCGGTCCAAAATATCGTTTTTTTCGTTTTTCGTTTTCGGGTTTCGTTCCGTTCCGACACTCTGATATATATATATATATATATATATATATATATATATATATATATATATATATATATATATATATATATATATATATATATGTGTGTGTGTGTGTGTGTGTGTGTGTGCATAAAAGCCACAAAGAAAATAATTCTTAAGAATATTGGTCCGCAGGGTACGACCAAACACCACCAGCCCTACGCTCCGCGAGGAGATGGCTTCGACCATTCAGCCACGAGCCCATAGGTACCCTTCTGCATAAACGGCGAGCTATATTTAAACATCACGGCAATGCGCGCGTCTCTGAGCTACTCCAGCTCTGCTCCAGCGTCGCAAACGCTTGTGCGCTAACTCCCCGCGAGATAACGCAAAGGGTCCAGGGCGCGTCTTATAGCACGGCCATAGAGAAAGGGAACCGCTGCTGGTTCCCTTTCTTTGTGGCACGGCCTCGCGGGCACTATCTTCAAAGCGACCTGCAAAGCGAGGAGCTATCGTACATACGCGCAGAGGCGTTACGATTGCGTCTCGGCCATCTCGGCAACATTAGAGTGTTGCAGTATTGCCGGTTTACCATGCGGTAAGTGCGGTAATACCATACCATCGTAGTCGGCACGTATCTTTGCGAACTAAAATATTCTGCTCCCAGGAGCCGCTTGACATCAACACCACCATTATGAACGCAGCTTGTCAGCGTCATCGAATCTCACTCTCGATACCCGCCTGACCATTCCGCAGCACAGCTGCTCATTTAGCAAGTCTTGTTTATTGCACTTCATATCGCTCCGAAAGCTACTAGCTTTACTTCGTATCACATTCCCAATTTTTTACAACATTGATTGCTTCGCCCTTGCGGCCATAGGCGTGCACACGACGATGGCAGGGGGGGTGGCCGCCCCTCTAATCACCTACGTGGGGGGCGGGGGGAGGGTCGCAAAGTTAGTTACGTATACGCACTCAGTCGGACTTGTTCCGTCATCGTTTCAAGAGCAGAGTTATGGCCACGCAGATTTTTGACGGCCGGACGTCCCTGATATGTTGCATTCAAAGAACTGTACGTGCTTTCCATCTTTACTCCGAGGGAAAGTCAAGGTCTAAAGGCAGGCGATTGTGAGAACCACTTCGTCCCTTCATTTTCAAGTTTTCATCCATCGTTGTCTTTTGGACTCCACCAACGGTGGTGGGGGGGAGGGGGTGAACCTTGCCCCCCCCCCCCTAACGAAGAACCCTGCGCACGCCCATGCTTACGGCGAAACTGACTTTTTGTGGGCGTTACGCGACGTGGCGATTTCCCGAAATCATTTTTAATTTCTGTGCTTGTACGTGACAAACCCACGGTATGGTCCTCGCAGTAGAGGGGTTAATTGGTGTGGCGTCCCAGTTTATTCACTTACACGGGTTATCTTTCATTTCGCCTTCATCGAAATGCTGCCACCGTGGCCGAGCTTCGCAGTGCGAGACCCTACCTGCCGAGCTGTTACGGCGAGTGAACCTGTGAGATCATAAAGTAAGAAAGAAGCTATACACTTCCATTCACAATAGGAATAGCTGCTGTGCGAAGCATATGTATATACAGTAAAACGTCGTCTACGGTTCTGGAACGTGTCCCAAGATGGACCAAGGCAATTGCGTAAGGCTGTGCGAGAAGCAGCAGTAAGATAACGACGACGTATATGACTAAGATAATGACTGATAGTTTATTTTGTTCGTGCGAAGAAATGTTGCAACCATGTCGACTGCGAATGGCCACAATATCGCGCGGCGTCGATGTGATGTTGGCTTATACGAGCAAAGGAGCGGAGGCGAATATTGACAGCCATATCGTCAGCCCATCTTATTTCCAGTGCAGCATGAAGGCCTCTCCAAGCAACGCGCGAGGTGATTATTGAATTTTATGCCTGCAGGGGTTCCTCCTTCTTGTCCTCGGCCACACCTTCCACCTCTTGGTATCCGTCGCTCTGACCGACCATCCGTCCTTCTCACGACGTGATCAGCCCCTGTCTATTTTGTTTCATCATCTAGGATATTGGCTGCGCCTGCTTGCTGTTATAAGCACGATGGGATTACGAGGCACGCCATAGTGGAGGGCTCCGGAAATTTTGACCATCTGGCGTTCTTGACCCTGAAAGGGTTCCGACGATTTTGTATAAACGCATTGAGCCGGTAAAGCAAGTCTTAAGAACCATTTACAGACTGATTTAAGCTCTCTGCGTCAACTGTGTAATTTATGTCAACATTTTAAACATGCAAATAGCTACAGGTCGCAGCGGCTCAGTCGAACGAGTTTTCAACTTTCCGCGTCCTTTCTACGCAGCGCTGTTCCATGTTACTCAGCACCAGCGATCGATATGATTCGATATGTCCAGTCTACGTCGCCGAACCTCCGGTGAGCAGCGAGCCTCGTCTGCTTGTGTTACAACGTGATCCCTGTTGACGTGAGCTGCGCGGCAGCGTTAATCTCAAGGTTTCTTTTCTCGGACACCATGTATTGCCTTAGCTCATTTGTGTGCCGCAAATCCAGCGATTGGTGACTTGTAGAGCTGCAACGTCGTGTAAGACTTGTAAGGTATCAGGTGAGCAGAGTCGCTTCAGCCAGGGTTGCCAGGTTCGGCTACCTTTTTAGGGCGGCAAAAAAATCGTCTTTGCTACTTGGCTCCTTTCTGGCTACTTTCGTGTCCCCTAAATTTGAGCAAAATTATCAATATTTGGTGAAGTCGCCGCCATACAGTTTCTCACAATCACCTAGAGGGAAATCTGGTGCTAGTGAGCTGTTGTACGCATGGGAATGACGGTATATATGAGCTTCGGACTTGGCTCGGATTGGTATCGTTCATGAAGAGCCCGGACACCTCGAAGACACGTCTGGCTTCAACGCGTTTCTTGTGTCAAAATCGTTGATTTCATACTGAAGGAGCACGTAGTAAGCTATTTCTTTTTTATCATTGCACAGAAACGAGTTTTATTCAACTTTAGAAACGTATGCTCTGATGTTCAATTTTACGAAGCGTAAAAAGTAACAAACGGCCGCTAAACTTGGAAGGCAGACGACAAGACCAGTGTTCACCCTGCGACTGCTCGTCGTCTGTTTCTTTCGTTGTTTGGTCATGCCGTACAGGTGGGCGCACATTTATTCTAGAATATAATACGCGCGAAAAATCAATTTATAAAAGTTTTGTTTCAGAGTAGCTTTATTTGCGCAGTCGTATCCGCTTTTTAGCCGAAGCCTCGCTCAACACCAGCCAACGCAAGCCTTGCAGACACGTATACCGTCATTCCCATCGCGGCAACGGCGCCCCTTAAGAAATTCGCATAGACGGTGGCCCCAGATTTCCCTTTAGGTATTATTGTGAGAAACTCTATGGTCGCAGCCGTTGATGTTCGCGTATATGGGGCCAAAACATGGCAGTCAAAGCGCGAGTCCAGCTCCGATAATTGGATTTGGCACTTTGATTGCGTAGATAACGAACTTTAAAGGGGCCCTGCCGCACTTTTCCAAGCAACCATCGAATGGCTTTATTAAAGGAGTTTATTGCATCCCAAATCGACCGCCGCAAAATTTTTTAGAATCCTTCAAGTATGAGCGGAGTTAGAGATTTGTCGCACGTTGTAATGGCTTTCTCTCGTCCCGACGAGCAGCGCTGGAAGTTGAGCAGGAAGGGATGACACGGGGGAAAGAATTTACGTAACGCGCGCATTATGTCCCTGGGCACATTTTTTTTCTTTCTTCGAACGCGCTGCAACGGTAACTATGCAGCGCACGATGCTCAAATCAGCCAACGGCTGTGAATTTGGGTATATTTGGGTCATTTGGGTATATGTCATCATTTCTAGATAGAAGAGGGGACGATTTCTAGCTGACTGAGAATGAAATGTATATTCCAGGCCGCGTGCTGAGCTATAATGTTTCGCTCGGGAGCCACGACTACCGATCGGCAGCGTTTTCTGACCACGCTGAAAAAGTGTTGCATGACCCCTTTAATGAAAATGATGGCGCAGTGGCCTAAGCAGGCGTAAGGGTCAATGGTGGCGATCATAACGTAAACTACACATTTCTAACCTGCCATTCAAGCAGGCCTCGCGCACACAAAAAATGGATACTTGGATGGGAGCTGGCGAGAACTGTCGCATGGTGCCTCATTTTGCTGCTCATCCATTGCTGAACGCGTGTTCAAGTCACAATTGAAAGTGAAAAGGAATTGAAAGCGCTCCGCCTGTAAGGCGCACTGCACTCATCGACTATAGAAGTCGGATATCCGACATTCTAAAGTGAGCACTAAGAAACCATGACACAAGGTGCAATGGCGGCAACACAAGCGCTAACAAGAGTTGTTAGCGAGCACTTGTGTTGCCGTCATTGCCTTTTGTGTCCTAGTTTTTTAGTGCGCTCTATAGAATGTCGTACCAACTCTTCCAGCAATAAATCCTTCTACTTGTACGAACTGCTTGCATAATTTCTTAAGCTTAGGTACGGACTGCGACTCTGGATTCGTCATAACAGAAGAAATGATAGCGAAAATGGCTATAATTTATGCTTCAGTGCCAGCAACTGTGATTTGGAGCGCACTCATAATGCCATAGACTCATTTTTATTGTCGCAACTTGTAGTTATTTCAAGCGAAGCCATGCAAAATGCGTGAAGAGAGAGTCATTTTTTCAACCGCGCAAACGCTACGTCATCATGCGTGAAATGATTGCTGAAGTCAATAATTTATGCTGAAATCTCAGGAATGCTGATTTTGAAGTATATTTACATTTTCGCCGAAAAGCTTTTGCATTTAACCATTGAAACAAAAATGTCGAAGTGGTTTTCACACATGCGTGGCTACTTTTGGCTAATCTTACTGCCCTTGGCTCAAATTGGCCACTTCTCGGCTAGTTTTTCTAATCTTCTGGCTACTTTTTGTCGTTTCGACCTGGCATCCTTGACCTCAGCTCGTCGCTGCAGTGAGCGACGGGCTCTCGCTATCCGATTGACGCCAGGATCCATGCGTTTTGCGGCTGCAACTTCACCCCTGAAGACACAACCGCAGTGCCCTAGTTTACGCTTATCGGTGGCCGTTCTGAAATAATGTTACTGCGATAGCAATTATATGGACACTTTCGGCGGGTTCTTGCCGTCACCAGCGTCGTCATGCTCCGTATAATGTCCAAGTCAATAATATCACCCCGCGCATATTATGTTCTACGCGCCAATAAAAGCGTGCGAGTGTTGCGGACGAATGCGGCCGAAGCAGACATGAAACGAGCCGGCCATCTCCCCACGTGCCTTGGATGGCTCCTCAAACAGAGCTCCCTGCCCGTCTTTCGTCGGCCGAACAAGCATGAAGGAGCAGTGGGAGGCTGCGTAGCTGGAACACAACATTGAGCATTCCGGCGTGTTCGGCGCACCAGGTCACGCGCGGCGAGATCGGATACGCTGGATACGCGCAGCCAGCGGGGGCGGCAACTTCCGAGCACACAGGCAATTATCGATTATGGCATGCCCACTGACTTATTCTGAGTGCATTATTTGACCCTTTTTTATATAAATGTATGTTGCCGCCTTTATCACTGCACTAATAACATTTATTGCGAGCTAGATCGTCATTCCGTAGCACACAGTGTTGAGAAAGTTATAGAGTGCACATTCCCAGTTTTTCAGCTTTCCGTGGCGTCAAGACGCACAATGACTCCGTCATCTCTTTTGTCTGCACTCGTTCAATAACCTTCTCACAGTCATCAGTTGTAATTCCTCAATACGACATTCGGTTTAACTTTAACTAAGCATAAATGAGTGCAATACCAGAACCGAGCGTCACTAATCTGCGTTAGCAGTAAAGAGCGTTACTAAATATAGGCGTATTTTACACGTAAAAGCTAAGAGTGTTCATAATATTGGACGATAATCTTGATACAAGCAGATATCATTCGACTGCATTTAAAAGGCTGAAAATGTTGCCGAGAGGTTATGAAGCGGCGGAACTGTACTTAGATTTAGGTGCGCGTTCAAGAAGCCCCGGTAGTCAAAATTAATTCGCAATCACCCACTATGGCACGCCTCATAGTCACGTATCAGTTTTGGCACGTATTATCCCCTAATGTGATATTGGGGTTACATAAATCTATTGACGCAACACTGCATCAGATACGGAGAGTTGACCCATTACACTTCAACACATCAAAGTCACAACTTGCTTTTGATGCCTGAAGTTTCAAGTGTTGTTTAAAAAAGGAGTAGCCAATTTTATGCCTCAGCAATATTCTTTTTACCGTATAATTCCGCTTACACTCCAGGTTTAAAAAAGTAGTGCCAAGATATTAACTTTTCGCAATATTACCAGCCCTGAGGCAAAGGTCACAGCACGTGTCGTATGTGTCGAATCAGGAAAAGTGGGGTTAGTGGGGAAAAGTGGAGTTGTTTTTTTTTTAATGTCATTATAATTATTTTCTTGGTTGTGTGACACACTGTTTGTACAGTGTGCTTCCAGCTTACGCCCCGCAGAGGGAAGCTCTGTATCGCTCTCGTGCGTCATGCCGTCGAATCGGAGGCCGGCAAAGGAGGCGACGCTGTTTTCGAATCATTCGTTCGGCTTCTTGTCCTCCATCGCAACTGTACCGGGTGCGACGGCGGGCTATATCGAGAGACTTGTTTTCGCCAACGGGCCTCGATCGGCGTTGTAGTGCTTCGCCGGAAGTACGTCCGTTCGCCGGGAGCCTTTCCCGAACTTTTCTAAGCTGGAAGACGACTACGACGTTGTCGACTGCGTCCTTTTCAGCCTACCCCGCCCAGCACCCGTAGCTGCAAGCCACCGAAGTGCAACTTCTCCATGAAACCAGCGTATAGCGTTACACGAGAGAGGCATTTATGCATGTAGATACCAGTAGCATACATATTCATGGGCGAACAGGAGACAACTGCCCTTAATTCCCGTTATGCCAAATTACGGGGTCAAGTGCGATGCCTAATCGCTTTATGTAGCCAGTCTCTCCACACGGCACGCTTCCGAGGACATGCTTTTGAAGTCGGAATTAGGCCGCTCTCACAAATACAGGAAAGATTTGAAACAGAACAACGCATTAGCGTAGTTTCGGAATCGTTAGAGTTTGCATGTATGGTGATAGTACTTAACAGCAAATGATATTCACCTTAGCTACCGAGTAATTTTTCTAATTGTTGAAATTACGACATTACGCAGTGGGAAAACAAGATGCTTTTAAAAATCCTAGAGCTCTGGAAAAAAATCGTACAACTGCATATTAACGGCAATCGTGCGTACTTACAACCAGTCTCCTTTCTTTTTTCTTGACTAAGAAATATTATATAATTAATTGCTTTTATTTAGCCAACACTTTCGTTTTTCTTGAATATTTAACATGTTAATGCGCTTGGAAGCGCACGCTACCAAGCGAACTTAGATGGACGATAGAATAAGCACAAAAGACGCCATACCCCCCCCCCCCCCCCGCATTCTAGAACGTCCCTTCATTCAACGCTGCACCTCGACTCGAGAGTGTGAAGCATGTGTACCGATAGCAAGTCCGCCCTTCAGATCATCAGAAATGTAAGATCAGCTTTCAAAAGTGACGAAATAGTTTATCATATTGCAGAAACCATGAAATATGCTACAGCACAGGGTCATAACCGCGCATTTCAGCGGATACTCACTGACGTCACAATAGAGGGCAATGAAGAGGCAGACCGAACAGGCAAAAAAAAAAAAATCTTCGAATGAAGGACGTGATTGCGCATTCCTTATGTCTAGGCCAGATTTTCGGAATATTATAACACGAGAACGTACCACTGGTCTACGGGGAGGTGGTCTTACAGTGCTTATTCAAAGCAATCATTGCTATATTAAATTGGTCCAGAAGTAAGTTTCTCAATAGCGGCAGAACCCCTACGTCACATAGATTGATCACATTGATCCAGAGGCCTCGACCTGAAGTAGCGTATACAAATACTTTTCTGCGTATAATGCAACTTACCAACTCACCTGAGTGCGCAAATGACAGAAGAAAGTTAGAGAAAAGACCAGCAAGACTGTACAAACGGCCTTTTACATAAAAAAAATTACTTAGAACGTGGACTGCAAAGTATCTGTAGCAAAAGGCAAATGTCTTAACATATTTCTTAGTGGACACTGTTCTAGACAAGCGTTTATGATGAGCAGCCATGTGCAGTTACCTGTGAAGTGACGTGCTACCCCGTGTACTGTGGATACAACTTATGCAGAAATGTTTGCTTGTGAACGTTCTAGTGTAAAGTGAACTGTTGTCAGTAAACTTTACACTACTTATGTTATATTCCTTATTTGTTTCATCTTGCTATTTGATTTCTCTACTTGTTTATTTTTTTTAGCGTAACCATACTCACTTTCTTTCTGTTCTTTTTACTCTTTTTTGCTGCTGCAGAACATAGTGAAATGTCGAGGGGCTCTTTAGCTCAATACTTCCGCAGTAATTAGTTAGAGTCCATGGCAGCGCCACCTCTCAGCAGAACAGGCCACTGCGTATGAGTGATGATCGACAAAAATTCTCGAAAAGGCCTGTGCCCTATCTAGAGCACTGCACGGGCCGTGATTCTTGGCCCGGGCCCGTTCCGGACCCGGCACTCATTGAAGTTTACCCACCCGAGCACGACACGAACCTGAGAAGTGATTTCAGGTACCCGGCCCGGCCCGGTCCGACCGCAGATCGGGTCCGAAAGGGGCCCGAGCCAGTAATCTATAGGTGGTGTTGCCCGAACATGGAATCTACAGCAAAGCGTTTTCAGTTTTGTTGGCGCATGCTTCGCTAACAATTGTGCTTTAAACTACTTAAACTACGGTCATTCCTTGTACGAAAGTTCATGACGGTGGTAACAATTGAGCGGACACACTGGGAAACCGATGAACGGTTATTAGGCAGTGGTATACGGTACCTATTTTTCCCGCAACTAGAACGGAAATCATCAAGAGCGGTTTGTAGCAGATTGTAGCGAGGAAAGTGATTTGCAGGAAGAGTTCAGTTTCAGTAGGGTGTGCAATAAAAACAGATGAGACAGAGAACAGAACGCCCTCTTCACTTTGTTTTTATTGCGCACTCTATTGAAATTTAAAGCATGCCCAACCAACAAATCCAATAGGGCACCCTTCTGAATATTTAGCACCTCTCTTCAGCATAGTAGCACCTTGCCACAGCAAAACAAATAGAGGGAAAAAGCCATACTTATTACCTTTGTGGCAAACACACTAACCTAGAAAAAAATTATAACGAATCCCGTGCACAACGTGTATTTTTCGAAATACGTATGAACAGCCGAAAGGAAGAAAAATACTATTTGTAATAGCATTATTTTCATACATCGCACCACTGCTAGTATATACAGTGTTTGAGTTTTTTGTGGCAGAGTTAACAGTTTATTTCGTCACAGGTTATTGTTCGGAAAATCAAATTACAAGGGTGTTCATATGAAAAGGTACGAAACGACACTGTGGGCATAAATGAAGACTATTAAAAGTATGTGCCTGATCACAAGGATACTATTAATAAACGCGCGGAAGGATTCTTTGTTCCCAGAATTCCTGTGGCCGTGACGAGAGCCAGTCCTTCACAGCGTCCTTGAGTTCGTCGTCCTAGTTGAAGCGCTTCCCATTCAGGTGTTTTTTCAGGGGGCCAAACACACGGAAATCCCAGGCGATGAATGGTGGCCGGTTTACTACCTTCCGCTGTCAGAAATCGATTAACGCCCGCTACTCCTCAATGATGATGATGATGATGATGATGCAAACTTTATTTGGGTCCAGAGAAGACGCAGGGGAGACCCCGCGCCAGCCGGCTAGCACCACAATCGTCGAATTTTGCAATGTGAACGCCATCCTGTCCTCACACGCACTGCCGCTTTAATTGGACGGCGCTCTCTATAAGAGCCTCTGCTCTCTACTGCGCATGCGGGCGCCCCCGCATGCTCCGATCCACGGCAGACTCCAATCGCATCTCTAGATGTGTCGCTACATTCTCCCATAGCTGCATATGCATCTATGTAAACGGTCATGTTACGACGTTTCGTAGTTTTCATTTGAACACCCCTTGTATCAAGAGATTCCGGCTTTAAAGCACACCATGCGCTGTTGCATCACATATCCTGCCGCGCTAAAGTCTCATACACGGTTTGCGCTAACCGAAGGGGCACACAAAATTTGTCTTGCGAATTGTGAAGGCATCAGCACTCGTTGTTCTTAGACTTCCACAATTGGAGCGAATTTTGGACGTATCTGCGGACCCCTGCAGAATGAACATGGCTGTCCCTTCATTGATCTCGTTCCCGAACGTCGTGCCACTCTGCAATGCCATGTATAAAACTCCTCTTTGAAGGCTTCTCCTTGGAGGTTTCAGCAGTGTATGGTATGCACGGCTGGTACCGTGCTCTTTTTCGCCCCATATTATAATGGCGTACGCCTTCCTGACGATGTTGTACCGGTAGAATGTGACCATTGGACTACGCGGGCACGACTGGCAGGAGGTGGACGAATAGATTTAGATCTATTTGCGGCGTTGCTTCCAGTTTGGCAATAAAGGCGCGAATAAGCTTCTCGACGCTTACTAATTGGATCCACATGGTCAAGTGAATATACTTCTCCTTACGCCTTGCTTAACGTACCTATGCTGTTCCTGCACATTCCAACTCTGTTGCAGCAGCATCTAGCTCTCGCTACTAAATAGCGGAACGAGACGAACGCTCAGATGTTAAAGGGACCGGCAACCAATTTTGATGGCATCTGTTTTCTTTAGCACAACGGAAGAGCGAAAGACGAACTTCGTGTCGAAGCTAGTTTGCGATTACGGGGGTGACCTTTCCAAACATAAGAACCCAGGTGCTTAACTTCAATGGAAGTTAAGCACCTGGGTTCGAAATCACGAAAGTCCAGCTTCAGGACTGGCTGAATTTGTTTGTCTTACCAACAGTTGTAGCATAAGAATGTTTTGGCGAATACGAGCCTTAAAGGCCAACTCCGGCGATTTTTTGGCCATGTCAAAGTAATGGTGCTTTTATGTTCCTGAGACGCTCCTGTTACGGGCCCGATAGCAGAAATACTCGGCAAATTGGAGAATAATTTTAAATAGGCAAAAAAGCGCAACACCGAAACCGAAACCCAGCCGAGTGTACTGTCTACGTATGACGTAGACGTTGTTACGAACGAACCGGAAGTCGTGCAAGGCACGTCGGTCATGCCGGCGCGGAGTATGAAAACTGTGACAGCCGGGACGACCAGCGAAGCGCCGGCCAAAACAACGCTGTCTGTCGCCTTGTGCACAGTAGACGCTCGCTGTAGCGGCCGAAGCGCCGAAGTTAGCGGTGCCCTCGGCTGCGTCACTTCCGCCTCCTTCCCAATACTGACGTCACAGACGCAATGTTGCCAATAATTGTGGGAAGCCAGGAGGGCGTTTGCAGACAATCTTTAAAATTCATTTTCAAACAATCTGCGCACGTCTCAAGCCTGTAATTTGGCATAAATGACGGAAACGTGCAAAGGAACGTACCCAGCGAAATTCATTGAGATCCATCGACCTCGAAAAATCGCCGGAGTTGGCCTTTAAGCCTTCCTATATGCAGATGTTGCTTTTTGAGATAAGGTGCTCAAGTTGACATTAGGCAATTTTAGCATAGGGTACCCAGAGCTTTGCGTTAACGTTTGTCGCCACTACGCATTCCTCATACGCTATCCACTTAGGCAGGCACGTTATATTTCTGAAATGACACACGCACTAAGCAACGCTAACGCTACGGACCCTATTTTTAAGCTGCCTGTTAAAAAGAAAGCGAACAAGAAAAACAATATCATTTAATTCCCTGCGACAATTGGTGTGCGCGAAGCGTTGGTGAGCAGGCGACACAAAGTGACAAATGACGATAAGAAACGCGTAGCGCATTTCGACAACGAACGTGATGCGTAACATGCATCGGCTGCAGCGGTGATATCCTGGAAGTGCTCCCTGTCGGTGAAAGTCACCGTCGCCAGCAGACATCGCATTCCGCGGCCCTTGGCCAATGTCGAAGCAAATAGCCGATAGCGTTCCTGGGCCTTCGGTGCCAGAATTCTGCTGACCGTATATGTATAGGCATACACGTCCGATGCCAAGTCACGCGAAACCTCTCGAAGTAATCGAATACGGCTACTTCATGAGGTTTCGCGTGACTGAGAGGCTTCGTGCAGCTTCGCGTATCGTATTGTATGTCGGGAATACCCTGCATACAGTAGCGACAACTTTTGAAAGACGGCACACAACACGCCCAATCGCGGCGATGTAGGCAAGACAGCTTTCTTTATAGGAAAATGAGAACATGAGTAGACAAAGAAATCAAGCCGCCATGATTGGGAAAATGTCGAAGAATGTCTCTAAATTTTCGCGGCTGGCTTGCTTACGTTTATTTTTTGTGCGAATTACCTCCTTATGAACCTTATGAGAAATGGCTAGTTTATAACGTGTGTCCGTACCATCAAGGCAAGTGTTTGCTGCTCGGTGATGCGATGGTTGCATTGGCACAGCATGAACAGCACCAGTAGGTGTGGTGCACAGCGGCTGAATACTATACCAGTAGTTTCCGTAAGACTGAACAAGTCGTTAAGTGGGATGCGTGCCTGCGCAGTCTCCTATGCGTCGCTGCTACACAGGTTCCTCAACAGTCAGCCTTTAGCAAAATGTCCTGATATTTTTCCGAAGGTAATACATTCACTAAGTGCCGATTTGAAAGTTGGGGCGAGCGTTCATAAATTGAATCGTCTACTGCTGATGAGACAGTGTTGCTTATAGCTAATCTACACTGGCCAGTAAGTCAAGAATCTCAGATGAAAGTAGACCAAGAGCACCTCAATGGGCAATTATTGCTTGCTAGTTTGTTTTTTTTCAATAGAATGTTCTGAATGTTTAGTTGCTGACAATAATTCACTCTGGCGTTTGTGAAAGCTCAAATAAAGCATCGAAATGGAACCCATGGACAATTTCGGCTGGGTAATAAGATCAAGTGGAGATATCCATGGTAAATGATGTAGGGGACGGCGAGCTCGCTGGCGCACAGACAAGCAGAAAGGCAGATCACGAGGACAATAAAATTAAAGATCGTTTATTGGGATAACTTGTGCCCGAAAGCAAGCTAAAGCTAACCGCTCGGTGACGGCGAAAAGAACGGCGTGCCCGAACGGCGGCTGACAGACTGCCCGCAGGTGGATGCGGCGACCCCTTTTCTATTCCTTGCGTCGCAGCACATCCGGGCATCAGGTTGGCGTACGGGTACACTCTGTCACATGCAAGGAAGATGTTGAAGCGGATGAAAAAGGCGATAAGATATTCCAGTCCGCTTTTAAACCGCCGAGCTGTTTAAGCCGTCCGTAATCTGTCCAACGCGAACAAAAAACCTCAGGCGCGTATGCACCACAGGAATTGGGCAAGCCCTACTACCGAGTACAGCAGGTCTGAGCGTTAAACGAAAACGTCAAGGAGAGATGGAGAAAGAAAGAGCAAAACAGAGAGAAATAAAGAGAATAAATACATAAAAAGATAGAAAGGCAGAAAGACATAGAGAGAGAAATAGAAAGAAACAGACACAAAAATGAGATTTAAAAGAAACAGAGAGCAAGACAGAAAGAGAAAGAAAGAGAGAAAGGGGAGCAAAAGAAAGAAAGAAACAGATACAAAAATGAGAAAGAGAAGAAGAAAGACAAACAAGGAAAGCCGCCCAAGAAAGATTTGTCACTTCCGGTGGTTCTTCCATGTCGTGCTGCCATACTTGGTTTTAGCCACAGGAGCTTTTTCGACGCTCTATGAAATTTTCCGCGAGAGACTAAAAGAATTGAATGTTAAGCGTAACATAATTCAGTTTCTTTTTCGAGCGTTTATTTGCTTAATCGTAGCTGTATATATATGTATTTTTAGTCGTTTTTCTTTCGGTTTATTATTTTTTTTTTAGTTTTACGAGGTTATATTGTAATGTGTCACGGCTAAACTATTCTCCCCGCTGAAACGTTCCGTATGTCATTACAGTAATTCCGTATGTTTCCGTAAGAATCTTACGGATATATATGGAAAATATGCGGAAAACACGTGGATTCGGGATGGAAACACATGGAATTAGACAAGTTCGAAAGGTGTAATATGCGTTGTCTCCTGTGCTGCGGTGTTGTACGCGAACGAGACGTACAGCATAATTTCGTCCCAAGTCTTGTGCCCGACGTCGACGTACATGGCGAGCACGTCGGCGAGTGCCTTATTCAAATAGTCCGTGAGGCCGTTTGTCTGCGGGCGTAGGCTGTGGCTTTACGATGAGAGTTTGGCTCAAGCATAGCATCTGCTGCGTGAGGTCTGCGGTGAATGCCGTACCTCTGTCGGTGATAAAGACCTCGGGTGCGCCATGGGGAGGGACTTCACGAAGAAGCTGGCGGCTTCGATTGCATTGCCGGACGGTAATGCCACTGCCCCGACGTAGCGTGTCAGGTAGTCTGTTGCTATTGCTATTCAATCGTTCCCGCAGGTCGATGTCGGGAAGGGGCCAAGCTGATCCATCCCTATTTGCTGGAACGGTTTCTCCGGTGGTCCGATTGGTTGCAGGAGGCCATGTAGGCTGTGTCTTCCGACGTTGGAAATAGCGGCAGGTTATCACGTAGCGTGCGACGTCCGCGTTCAGGCGTAGTACTTATCGTGGATTCGTCGCAGTGTTCGAGTGAACCCAGATGTCCTGCAGTCGGCTCGTCGTGAAACACCTTTAAATCTTCTTGCCATAGAATGACTGGAACCACGAGTATGCATGTTGGGTTGTGTGGCATGAAGGTTTATCAGCGAAGCTGTTCTTTGTCGAGGCTTTCACGTCCGGGATACCTGGTAAGGCAGGTGGGCATCATAAACGGGTATGCGCCACGCAAATTGGGTGAATCCCACTACTCACCCCTAGTCCACTAAAAATGCAACAGTTAGCCCAACAAACGGGTATGTGCCACAGAATTCTGCGCGGCCTATCGAAAAACTGTCATCACCATAAACGCGTATGTGCCACAGAAATTGGGTAAATCTCACTACACACAACTTCCACTAAAAAGGGAGAGGACAACAGCTGTCCCAACAAATGGCGTGCGCGTTACCATAGCCACGCCACTGTCACGTGATACTTTGTGCCCATAAAAGGTGGTGGCCATACTATCGCCTCAATGCTTAAGAAAGAGTGTTTAATAAAGAGCAGTTGTCCGCCGCGGTGGTATAGCGGTTACGGTGCTCGGCTGCTGACCCGAAGGTCGCGGGTTCGATCCCGGCTGCGGCGGTCGTATTTCGATGGAGGCGAAATGGTAGAGGCCCGTGTACTTAGATTTAGGTGCACGTTAAAGAAAACCAGATGGTCGAAATTTCCGGAGCCCTCCACTACGGCGTCTCTCATAATCATATCTTGGTTTTGGCGCGTAAAACCCCAGATATTATTATTATTTAATAAAGAGCAGTCCTACGCCATATCCGAAAGTCTTGTAAAACATAGAAATGCGACAGCCTGACGAAGGGAAGGCCACGAGCGTCGCTGTTTCATCAGTGTCCACGAAGTGAAGCTGGTTAGTTTTTATTTCTTCACAATCCCGTCTTTGCGACGGCACAGCGACGAAATCGCGCGCCTGAACGCCTTTGGCGACGAATCGTTCTTGCCTTCGAGGTGTTCACGTACGCCATGTAGATCAGGATCGGCGCGTTGATCGTGTGCGAAGGTGTCAGAACCCACGGGCCGAAGAAATCCACCATCGTCGTCGTCATCGCGTGGCACGACGGTATCAACGGGGGCACTCGAAAGGCAGTCGGTGTCTGTGTGCTTTCGGCCTGACTTACAGACGACGGTGACGTCGTACTCCTGTAGTGGCAGGCTCCAACGAGCAAGACGACCTGAAGGGTCCCTAAGCAAGCCAGCACAGAGCGTGGGGGTCAGTGACGACCTTGAAGTGCTTCAGCTAAAGATACAGCCGAAATTTTGTGACAGCCCAAACGACAGCGAGGCTTTCCTTTTCTCTCGTTGAATTGTACAATTCAGCTTTCGACAGGGACCTGATCGCGGAGGCGATGGCTCGCTCGAGGCCGTGCTTCTTATGAATCAACACTGCGCCGAGTCCCACGTCTGTTGCATCCGTGTGGACCTCGGTGTCGGCGCGTTCCTCGTAGTGAGCTACTGTTGGTGGTGACTGCAAGCATCTTTGAAGTTCGCGAAAAGCGTCTCCCTGGGGCTTCTGCCACGTAAACTGCACGTCGGCCTTCGTAAGGCGTGTGAGAGGCTCGGTGATCCTCGAGAATTCTTGTGCAGAACGCATGTGATACGCGCAGAGGCCCAAGAACCTACGGACAGCTTTCTTGTCGGGAATGGATGGATGAATAAACTTTGTATTGGTCCCTCGGAACGCGCCCTAGCACGTTGCGGGCCTCTCCCACGTCGGGACAGAAAGACCAAGTCTCTCTGCTGCGTCGCGGGCCCTTTGGACTGCCTATAGCTGTTCTTCGGGTCCGGAGCTGGTAATAGCAGCTTCACATTTTGACGGCGTGACGACTTCGTCGCCGCGTAACGCGGGGCACCGCCAGAGCATATGTTCTAGGTTCGCGATATCCGCGCATAATGAACATGCATTAGTTGGCTGTATATTCCTGGATAAATCTTGTGCAACAGCGCGGGGTTAGGGTACGCCCCGACCTGAAGTAGCCTGAGTATCAGAGCCTGTGGTATGCTTAATTTTCTGTTGGTGGAGGGTACTGTCTCCGCCCCAGGTAAAAATGTTTGGTGAGTTCGTTATACGAGGTGGGAGGGTCCCGATTCTCCAAAACCTCAGCGCCGTGCCTTCCGGCAGCTATGCGGTCTACTAGTCCTCGCGCAGCTATGTGGGCCGACTCATTGAGATTGGGCGGGGCTCCCTCGATCTGTCTCGTGTGAGCTGGGAACCAGACGATTGTGTGTGGCTCGATCTTCTTGTACCGGAGGATCCGCAAGGCCGGTTCCGAGATGGTACCCTTAGCAAATGCTCTGATCGCCGATCTCGAGTCGCTGTAAATCGTGGACCTCCCTTTGTCCAGCACAGCCAACGCAATCGCCGCTTGCTCCGCTATTTCGGCTGCTGTCGTCCGGACCGTCGTCGAGTTTGTAATTATCCCCTCGTGGTTGATGCTCACTGCCGCATACGCCTTCCCCTCGGGACACTGCAAACGCAAACTAGCCGAATTGGGCGTTTTAAGGGCTACAATCCTCCTTAATACTACCTTCATCTGGACAGTACTACCTTAGGGAGTAATGAGGTGGGTGTAATAAAGTTCTGCGTCCTCAATTTTACTTCGTTAAGAAATTATGTGGAAAAAAGGAGGTAAATTCACTATCTGACGCCATTCGTCGAATGGAGTTAGAGGAACGAAAAACTCCCATCTCATTTCCTCTGGCATGTTTTCTCTTTTTTTTCCGAGGCTTTTCATAATGCCTTCAGTGCTGGCGGGCATGTATGCAGCTGTGCGGGGGAAAGAAAAGAAAGAGGCGGCATGCTTCAGCGCACTCAAAATCCCTTGCACAGATAGCCCAGAGAAAGAGATATACGAGACCCTCCGAACGGCTGGAGAGGAAGCGAGGAAGCCCTTTGGCCTTGGCGGCTGCAGCCTACTGCGGCCCGCCCCCGCCAGGTCAAAAGCAAGCCAGACGAGGCGCTACCGAAGTGAAATGGGACAAAGCTTCGCGCCGCATGCGCGCGCGAAGAAAAAAAAAACAGAAAGAAGAAAGAAACGTGAGGAGGGAGTCGTTCCCGCGGCGGCGCGATCGTCGTAGCTAGGCCGGCTAGGCCTTGTGAACGCCACTGTTCAAGTGATCAGCTGTGTCGGTCGTGTGTGCGCGTTTTGTGCCCGCAGCCTCACTGTGTTCTCGCCGCTGGATGTGATATGCGTGGTTTGACGACAGTGCGACATGCTGCGCTGCGAGTGCGATAATCGCGACGGCCTGTCGACTCAAGCGAGCGTGCCGCTGTGCATTACCAAGCAGATGATGGGCACCCTGCGTGCTCGGCACAGTCAGGAACAAAAATGGTAAGTAATACTGATGTTCTCTCTCTTTGCGAGCCTTTATCATCGCTTATGCACCTGTAAATGACCTTCTGCGCATTGCGTCGCTTGAAAAGTGCAATGAAAAGAAAATCGGCATGTCAAGCTTGCGAAATGCCCGCCAGCGCACCATGGGCGTGGCATGTAACCCATGCCGTACATTACACGCATGTCATTCATTGTTTCCATGTTGCCAGCTGTCATTTATGTACGTCATACAGTCACGTCACGCTATACCAATCTTGGTATGATATCAAGTTAGAGAACCGGACGCGAGTGCATCAGGCTCCATGCCGTAAATGACATACATGTCGTTATTTTCATGTTACTATATGTCATTTATGTTCGTCGCACAATCCCGTCACGCTATATCAATTTAGGTGTATGTCAAGCTAGCGAACCGGCCGCGAGCGCACCATGAGCGTGGCGTGTGTACATGACATGCATGTCATTATTTTCATGTTGCCAGCTGTCATTTATGTTGGACGTACAGTCACACTGCACAATACCAATTTTGGTGTATATGAAGCAGGCGAAACGGCCACTAGCGCCCCCGAGACCGTGTTGTCAAAATAACGCCATACATGACGAGCGTGTCATGATTTGCATGTTAGAAACTGTCGTTTATGTGCGTCATACACTCTTGTGACGCCATACGTATTTTGGTAAATATCAAGTTAACGAAACAGTCGCAAGAGAACCAAGAGAGTGACGTGTAAATCATGTCGTTCATGAAATGCATATCATGATTTTCAAGTTAAGACCCATCATTCATGTTCTTCATGCAGTCGTGTCATGCCACACGAATTTTGGCATACATCCCATTAACGAAACACCCACACGAGCTATGAGTCGTAGGCGGCTAGATAGATAGGTAGATAGATCCATTCAAAGTCGTAGAAGTGTTTAACAAATGCCTCGCATTTAAGTCGTTAAACTCAGATAGCGATGATGTGTGATGCATGTTTTGGAACTTCTGTGAATATCAGTCATGCTTCATACGACCAGTCAATCGACCCAGGAGTGCGCCCTGATAAAGTTGTTTGCACGATATAATTTTCTTGCCTGCGATAAAGCATGAATGAGGCATGATGCTTTCAGGGAATATACATTAGAGCAAAAGGCCACGGTTATCACATTGTCACATGATGGAATGTGCATAAAGGACAACTTTGTTTTCGATTTATTCTTTTCTCCAACTTCATTTGTTTGTTTTAATCCTTCTTCAT
This sequence comes from Rhipicephalus sanguineus, assembly GCF_013339695.2. Classification (NCBI taxonomy): domain Eukaryota; kingdom Metazoa; phylum Arthropoda; class Arachnida; order Ixodida; family Ixodidae; genus Rhipicephalus; species Rhipicephalus sanguineus. Next base: position 31,998,904 of record NC_051176.1, read on the forward strand.
CGTGTCAATTTGCGCACATTGACATGTGACAAGACCGTGCGCTCTCATTTTGCAGCATCTACCTTGGATGCAGTCAACTACCCCGGACATCTTTCTCCCGCCATGCAACTGTGAGAACCCACCGAAGCACAGATTGTCAGGAAGTGAAAAGACTTTTCGGCAACAATTTTGCATTGCGCACTCTGCCCGTCTCCCAAAATAGCATATTAAGGTACATAAGCACTGTACCTTCATACATATGCATACATATGCGTCAAGGAACAGTGAAATAGCATTTCAAGGTACATTAACATCTTTAGCTTGGATTCATTTAGCTAGAACGAATAAATCATGTTAAAGCTATACAATGACGGCCATATCATGTGACAGACATCTGCTAAGTGCAGTGTGTATTGTGAAGCACATGCGTTTTATGGTATTGAATGAATGGATAAATGTTTATTCCAGCAAAATACAGGAAATGGGCCTCAAGTGAAAAGCGACAATGGTAGCTTGAGAAGTGTACAAGGCCCAGTAGAGCAAAAAGAGAGACAGAGCAGCGGAAACGTGTGCACGTTCAAAGGCAAAACATATACGCATACAAAAAGAAACAGGATCGTGCACATTCAAAGGCAAAACACCTACGCCATCTGCTAAGTGACAAAATCAAAAGGGGTGAACATTTACTCTAGTGAAAACAGTGAAAATCAGAAAACAGTGAAAACAGAAAAGAAGGAACAGCCATTCAACGGCATGGAAGGAATGCAACTTCATTGGTCACGTATCAACAGTGGAATTTGCGAATGTTACATGTGCATATTCTTAGCCATTAGGAGATGTGCAAGGCTAATTTAATCGCATTGATATAAGTCGGCTGTTGAGTCTATTGAACCAGATTGTTGAATCATCTTGTTTATTCCCTCTCGTTAATTTGCTGTTTTGCATTATGTTTCCATAGTTTTCAAGGTCAATACATAGTATCATGACTGTTGACACAATTTGACAAGATGAAAGCGCTGTTATTGTGCCCAGGCCTTAGTTTATCCTCACTAGAAGTGCGCTGTTTATTTTTGCCATGGTTCAGTGCCAAGTTGCCCAATCTTCACTCCTAAAAAGAGTAGGTGCGGTTAATCAAGACCTTGCTAACATTCACAACCCTTTTAAAGTGTACTTATAATGATAACTTTACTGACATCAAAAACTACTCACATAATGGTAAACATGGCAAGAGTACACTTCTGGTGGTGTTTCGCATTTTTTTTTACATCCGTTTGTTTTTCGCCCTGTGCACACGAAGTGAAACGCTCACAAGGAAATACTTAGCAGCATCTCAATTTGTATTTATTTCGTGGTTTGACAAATGTCTGCAATAAGGATAGTCAAGTGCGAATCTTCGGTAAGACATTCATTTTTATGTATACAGAAATCTTAGTGGACTTCTTTTTTGTGTAATTTTCAGGAATACACTTCTGGCAAAGCAGCAAGTGTTGCTTGCCCACCAGTCTGTGTTCAAGTCAAGTGTATTGTGGGCATGAGTGTCGGCAGGATTTTGTCTTGGGGGTGCAAGGTGGCGTAACGTGTCGGCCTGGTGAGCAGGAGAGCATTGTGTAGCTTGGGTGGGGTCAGTGCTGGTGTGTCTTGATGGCGGCAGGTGCCCTTTGTGCAAACCCCTGCCGACACCCATGATTGTAGGAACACCCTGATGTGCCCCTCACTTTACACTATGTCGGAACAGCTCGTACATCTTACCACATTTAGGCCAACACTGGTATTGATGCAGAGTGTATGCGCCATACTGCGTGCAACTTTCTGATATCGTGTGCATTTGAAAATTTCGCATTGTTTAAAAAGACGCTGAGTGGACCCAGTGTTATTCAGCAAACATAATCTTAACAGGGCAGGTGGGCGAGTTGGTGTATATTCATAGTTAAAGGGGGTGCAAAAAAATCACAGCACAGAGAAATGAAGGGGACAGGATGACGCGCTACGGCACTGAATTTAATCGAAACCCAGAAAGATTGTAAACACACAGTACGAAAAAAATTACAAGACTAAACATCACACATCCACAGAGAATGAGGCGCTACTAGTAACTGAAGTGTAATCAAAACCACAGAAAGATATAAACACACATGACTACACACAGAACGGCAGCAGAGGGCAAGTGTATTAGCGCGCCTTCTATTGCGCTCACCGCTATGGAAATCAAGATGATAAAGGAGAGCAGGGGGCGTCGTAGCTAGGGCAGCGTTATGCGCCTGCGTGGGTCACCGTATATATTTCATTCCGTAGTTCTAATAAACAGTTGTTAGTTGCGCTCATATGTGCAGTGGTTGTGGCCTTCCTTGGCCCCAGTCATTTTTTGTAAAGTTTGCGCAAAAACATCGATAATGTTTAACCAACTAGCCCTCTGCCAAGTTTTTCTTAAAAAGCCGCACATGTTCAACTTCAGTTGTTAGTAGTGTGTCGTTCCATCCCTTTGTGCTATGTGTTTCTGATTCGTTTCCGTTTTCCTTCTATGAATGAACTCCTGATGCTTCACAGTCTCTATATATGTGGGTCAATTTTTATTCATCCTCATGGCATATCAAGTCCTAGGATCCAAGTGCCAAGCGACAGTCACTATTTACAGGAATCTTTTATTTAGTGCCTGTGATTGCCTAATTGCAAGTTGACGTTGCAGCCATGGTGCTTGGATTCTTTCAATGTGGTAATTATGCGTAAGCCATCAAGTGAGGAATTAAGGATGAACTTTGAGTTACAGATGGCACTAGCGGCATAAAAACATTGAAGCATGGCTGTACTTGTTATGCATATTAGAAGTATTGGTACATGCAGTCATGTGATTATGTCGACAAGTTCCCAAGCACACTTCCAGAAATTTACGATGGCTTCCAGGTATCTGTGAGTAATATGTACAGCAACTATGAAGGCAACCTTGTAATTTTTGTGGGCATTGCTGAATGTTTTATGCACTTGGTAAGTGGACTACAGTCAACACCACAGGTCTATTTTGGGCTTTTTGTAGGAAACTCACTCCAAAATCATGTGCGACATGTTTGATGCCATGTTTTGATGCTACACGGTTGATATTTCCCAAAAGTGATGCTGCCTTATTGTACTAATTAGTTGCCTTCGTGTGTAGGCTGCACCAAGTTACTTGGGTAGCTTTTTTTCTGGATTATTCTTACATACTGGCACGGTGAAGTGCACACGTTAGTGCGCATCATGATGAGATTTTACACCCTACTTTCGTATTGCTTTACTGCTGTGAATTATGTATAGTGCTTAGGCTGTACTGTATATGTTGTTCCATGTTCAGTTTTGGGAGTAGGTTCTGTGCACGACGATGGAAATATATACCTATATCCTTACATTGACACGAACTGCTGCTGTTTTGATTCCAATAAAATGTTACAACCACTGGTTCTTGTATCAATTGAAGTATGACTACTTGTCGTGCATGCAAATTGAAGAAATGAATTTGTGCTTGCAACACAATGCTGAAACACTGCCTGCTCAATGTAACTGCTTGTGTTTATTACAAACACATTGAACAGATGATTCACAGATTATGACACATGTAGAAGATAGGCAACAGAAAGACAGAAAGTCATCACTGTGTTCTAACGTAGATTGGGTGATCTTTTATCAATATTAGCATAATTGAAGGTTGCTGTTGTAAAAATGAAGTTTTAACGTAGTGTGCAGGGGACGAGGGAGTACACATATGATAGTTTTTCCAGTTTT